>NW_027601423.1:0-176000 GCF_053455715.1 Rhinoraja longicauda
TGAGGGTTACGGGTGAGGGTTGAGGGTGTGGGTTAAGGGTTAAGGGTGAGGATTAAGGGTTAAGGGTGAGGGTTAAGGGTGAGGGTTAAGGGTGATGGTTAAGGGTGAGGGTTAAGGTTAAGGGTGAGGCTTAAGGGTGAGGGTTACAGGTTAAGGGTGAGGGTTAAGGGTGAGGGTTAAGGGCGAGGGTTAAGGGTAAGGGTGAGGTCTACGGGTGAGGGTTAAGGGTCAGAGTTAAGGGTTAAGGGTGAGGGTTAAGGGTGAAGGTTAAGGGTGAGGGTTAAGGGTGAGGGTTAAGGGTGAGGGTTAAGGGTGAGGGTTAAGGGTGAGTGTTATGGGTGTGGGTTAATGGTGAGGGTTAAGGGTGAGGGTTAAGGGTGAGGGTTAAGGGTGAGTGTTAAGGGTTAAGGGTGAGGGTTAAGGGTGAGAGTTAAGGGTGAGGTTTAAGGGTGAGGGTTAATTGTGAGGGTTAAAGGTGAGGGATAAGGGTGAGGGTTAAGGGTGAGGATTAAGGGTTAAGGGTGAAGGTTAAGGGTGAGGGTTAAGGGTGAGAGTTAAAGGTGAGAGTTAAGGTTTAAGGGTGAGGGTTAAGGTTGAGGGTTAAGGGTGAGGGTTAAGGGTGAGGGTTAAGGGTGAGGGTTAAGGGTGAGGGTTAGGGGTGAGGGTTAAGGGTGAGGGTTAAGGGTGAGTGTTATGGGTGTGGGTTAATGGTGAGGGTTAAGGGTGAGTGTTAAGGGTGAGTGTTAAGGGTGAGTGTTAAGGGTTAAGGGTGAGGGTTAAGGGTGAGATTTAAGGGTGAGGTTTAAGGGTGAGGGTTAATTGTGAGGGTTAAAGGTGAGGGTTAAGGGTGAGGGTTAAGGGTGAGGATTAAGGGTTATGGGTGAGGGTTAAGGGTGAGGGTTAAGGGTGAGAGTTAAGGGTGAGGGTTAAGGGCGAGGGTTAAGGGTGAGGGTTAAGGGTGAAGGTTAAGGGTGAGGGTTAAGGATGAGGGTTAAGGGTTAAGGGTGAGGGTTAAGGGTGAGATTTAAGGGTGAGTGTTACAGGTTAAGGGTGAAGGTTAAGGGTGAGGGTTAAGGGTGAGGGTTAAGGGTGTGGGTTAAGGGTGAGCGTTAAGGGTGAGGGTTAAGGGTGAGGGTTATGGGTGAGGGTTAAGGGTGAGGTTTAATGGTGAGGGTTAAGGGTGAGGGTTATGGGTGAGCGTTAAGGGTGAGGGTTAAGGGTGAGGGTTAAGGGTGAGGGTTAAGGTTTAGGGTTAAGGATGAGGGTTAAGGGTTAAGGGTTAAGGGTGAGGGTTAAGGGTGAGGGTTAAGGGTGATGGTTAAGGGTAAGGGTGAGGGTTGAGGTGAGGGTTAAGGGTTAAGAGTGAGGGTTAAGGGTGAGGGTTAATGGTGAGGTTTAAGGGTGAGGGTTAATTGTGAGGGTTAAGGGTGAGGGTTAAGGGTGAGGGTTAAGGATGAGGGTTAATGGTTAAGGGTGAGGGTTAAGGGTAAGTGTGAGGGTTAAGGGTGAGGGTTAAGGGTGAGGGTTAAGGGTAAGGGTTAAGGGTGAGGGTTGAGGGTGAGGGTTAAGGGTTAAGGGTGAGGATTAAGGGTTAAGAGTGAGGGTTAAGCGTGAGGGTTAAGGGTGATGGTTAAGGGTGAGGGTTAAGGGTTAAGGGTGAGGGTTAAGGGTGAGGCTTAAGGGTGAGGGTTACAGGATAAGGGTGAGGGTTAAGGGCGAGGGTTAAGGGTAAGGGTGAGGGTTAAGGGTGAAAGTTAAGGGTTAAGGATGAGGGTTAGGGGTGAGGGTTAAGGGTGAGGGTTAAGGGTGAGGGTTAGGGGTGAGGGTTAAGGGTGAGGGTTAAGGGTGAGTGTTATGGGTGTGGGTTAATGGTGAGTGTTACGGGTGAGTGTTAAGGGTGAGTGTTAAGGGTTAAGGGTGAGGGTTAAGGGTGAGATTTAAGGGTGAGGTTTAAGGGTGAGGGTTAATTGTGAGGGTTAAAGGTGAGGGATAAGGGTGAGGGTTAAGGGTGAGGATTAAGGGTTAAGGGTGAGGGTTAAGGGTGAGGGTTAAGGGAGAGAGTTAAAGGTGAGAGTTAAGGTTTAAGGGTGAGGGTTATGGGTGAGGGTTAAGGGTGAGGGTTAAGGGTGAGGGTTAAGGGTGAGGGTTAGGGGTGACGGTTAAGGGTGAGGGTTAAGGGTGAGTGTTATGGGTGTGGGTTAATGGTGAGGGTTAAGGGTGAGGGTTAAGGGTGAGATTTAAGGGTGAGGTTTAAGGGTGAGGGTTAATTGTGAGGGTTAAAGGTGAGGGTTAAGGGTGAGGGTTAAGGGTGAGGATTAAGGGTTATGGGTGAGGGTTAAGGGTGAGGGTTAAGGGTGAGAGTTAAGGGTGAGGGTTAAGGGCGAGGGTTAAGGGTGAGGGTTAAGGGTGAGGGTTAAGGGTGAGGGTTAAGGATGAGGGTTAAGGGTTAAGGGTGAGGGTTAAGGGTGAGATTTAAGGGTGAGTGTTACAGGTTAAGGGTGAAGGTTAAGGGTGAGGGTTAAGGGTGAGGGTTAAGTGTGAGGGTTAAGGGTGTGGGTTAAGGGTGAGCGTTCAGGGTGAGGGTTAAGGGTTAAGGGTGAGGGTTATGGGTGAGGGTTAAGGGTGAGGTTTAATGGTGAGGGTTAAGGGTGAGGGTTATGGGTGAGAGTTAAGGGTGAGGGTTAAGGGTGAGGGTTAAGGGTGAGGGTTAAGGGTGAGGGTTAAGGATGAGGGTTAAGGGTTAAGGGTTAAGGGTGAGGGTTAAGGGTGAGGGTTAAGTGTGATGGTTAAGGGTAAGGGTGAGGGTTGAGGTGAGGGTTAAGGGTTAAGAGTGAGGGTTAAGGGTGAGGGTTAATGGTGAGGTTTAAGGGTGAGGGTTAATTGTGAGGGTTAAGGGTGAGGGTTAAGGGTGAGGGTTAAGGATGAGTGTTAAGGGTTAAGGGTGAGGGTTAAGGGTGAGGGTTAAGGGTAAGTGTGAGGGTTAAGGGTGAGGGTTAAGGGTGAGGGTTAAGGGTGAGGGTTAAGGGTGAGGGTTAAGGGTGAGGGTTGAGGGTGAGGGTTAAGGGTTAAGGGTGAGGATTAAGGGTTAAGAGTGAGGGTTAAGCGTGAGGGTTAAGGGTGATGGTTAAGGGTGAGGGTTAAGGGTGAGGGTTAAGGGTGAGGCTTAAGGGTGAGGGTTACAGGATAAGGGTGAGGGTTAAGGGTGAGGGTTAAGGGCGAGGGTTAAGGGTAAGGGTTAAGGGTGAGGGTTAAGGGTGAGCTTTAAAAGTGAGGGTTAAGGGTGAGGGTTAAGGGTGAGGGTTAAGGGTGAGGGTTAAGGGTGAGGGTTAAGGGTGAGGGTTAAGGGTTAAGGGTGAGGGTTAACGGTGAGACTTAAGGGTGAGGTTTAAGGGTGAGGGTTAATTGTGAGGGTTAAGGGTGAGGGTTAAGGGTTAAAGGTGAGGGTTAAGGGTGAGGTTTAATCGTGAGGGTTAAGGGTGAGGTTTAATCGTGAGGGTTAAGGGTGAGGGTTAAGGGTGAGGGTTAAGGCTGAGGGTTAAGGGTGAGGGTTAAGGGTGAGGGTTAAGGATGAGGGTTAAGGGTTAAGGGTTAAGGGTGAGGGTTAAGGGTGAGGGTTAAGGGTGATGGTTAAGGGTAAGGGTGAGGGTTGAGGTGAGGGTTAAGAGTGAGGGTTAAGGGTGAGGGTTAATGGTGAGGTTTAAGGGTGAGGGTTAATTGTGAGGGTTAAGGGTGAGGGTTAAGGGTGAGGGTTAAGGATGAGGGTTAAGGGTTAAGGGTGAGGGTTAAGGGTGAGGGTTAAGGGTAAGTGTGAGGGTTAAGGGTGAGGGTTAAGGGTGAGGGTTAAGGGTGAGGGTTAAGGGTGAGGGTTAAGGGTTAAGGGTGAGGGTTAAGGGTGAGGCTTAAGGGTGAGGGTTACAGGATAAGGGTGAGGGTTAAGGGTGAGGGTTAAGGGCGAGGGTTAAGGGTAAGGGTTAAGGGTGAGGGTTAAGGGTGAGCTTTAAGAGTGAGGGTTAAGGGTGAGGGTTAAGGGTGAGGAGTAAGGGTGAGGGTTAAGGGTGAGGGTTAAGGGTGAGGGTTATGGGTGTGGGTTAAGGGTGAGGGTTAAGGGTGAGGGTTAAGGGTGAGGGTTAAGGGTGAGGGTTAAGGGTTAAGGGTGAGGGTTAACGGTGAGAGTTAAGGGTGAGGTTTAAGGGTGAGGGTTAATTGTGAGGGTTAAGGGTGAGGGTTAAGGGTTAAAGGTGAGGGTTAAGGGTGAGGTTTAATCGTGAGGGTTAAGGGTGAGGGTTAAGGGTGAGGTTTAATCGTGAGGGTTAAGGGTGAGGGTTAAGGGTGAGGGTTAAGGCTGAGGGTTAAGGGTGAGGGTTAAGGGTTAAGGGTGAGGGTTAAGGGTGAGGGTTAAGCGTGAGGGTTAAGGGTGAGGGTTAAGGGTGAGGGTTAAGGGTGAGGGTTAAGGGTGAGGGTTAAGGGTGAGGGTTAAGGGTTAAGGGTGAGGGATAATGGTTAAGGGTGAGGGTTAATGGTGAGGGTTAAGGGTGAGGGTTAAGGGTGAGGGTTAAGGGTGAGGATTAAGGGTGAGTGTTAAGGGTGAGGGTTAAGGGTGAGGGTTAAGGGTGAGGGTTAAGGGTGAGGGTTAAGGGTGAGGGTTAAGGGTGAGGGTTAAGGGTGAGAGTTATAGGTTAAGGGTGAGGGTTAAGGGTGAGGATTAAGGGTGAGGGTTAAGGGTGAGGGTTAAGGTTGAGGGTTAAGGGTGAGGGTTAAGGGTTAATGGTGAGGGTTAAGGGTGAGGGGTAAGGGTGAGGGTTAAGGGTGATGGTTAAGGGTGAGGATTAAGGGTGAGGGTTAAGTGTGAGGTTTAAGGGTTAAGGTGAGGGTTAAGGGTGAGGGTTAAGGGTGAGGGTTAAGGGTTAAGGGTGAGGGTTAAGGGTGTTGGTTAAGGGTGAGGGTTAAGGGTTAAGGGTGAGGGTTAAGGGTGAGGGTTAAGGGTTAAGGGTGAGGGTTATGGGTGAGGATTAATCGTGAGGGTTAAGGGTGAGGGTTAAGGGTGAGGTTTAATCGTGAGGGTTAAGGGTGAGGGTTAAGGGTGAGGGTTAAGGGTGAGGGTTAAGGGTGATGGTTAAGGGTGGGGGTTAAGGGTGAGCGTTAAGTGTGAGGGTTAAGGGTTAAGGTGAGGGTTAAGGGTGAGGGTTAAGGGTGAGGGTTAATGGTGAGGGTTAAGGGTTAAGGGTGAGGGTTAAGGGTGTGGGTTAAGGGTGAGGGTTAAGGGTTAAGGGTGAGGGTTAAGGGTGAGGGTTAAGGGTGAGGGTTATGGGTGAGGTTTAATCGTGAGGGTTAAGGGTGAGGGTTAAGGCTGAGGGTTAAGGGTGAGGGTTAAGGGTTAAGCGTGAGGGTTACGGGTGAGGGTTAAGCGTGAGGGTTAAGGGTGAGGGTTAAGGGTGAGGGTTAAGGGTGAGGTTTAAGGGTGAGGTTTAAGGGTGAGGGTTAAGGGTTAAGGGTGAGGGTTAAGGGTGAGGGTTAAGGGTTAAGGGTGAGGGTTAAGGGTGAGGGTTAATCGTGAGGGTTAAGGGTGAGGGTTAAGTGTGAGGTTTAATCGTGAGGATTAAGGGTGAGGGTTAAGGCTGAGGGTTAAGGGTGAGGGTTAAGGGTGAGGGTTAAGCGTGAGGGTTAAGGGTGAGGGTTAAGGGTGAGGGTTAAGGGTGAGGGTTAAGGGTGAGGGTTAAGGGTTAAGGGTGAGGGTTAATGGTCAGGGTTAAGGGTGAGGGTTAAGGGTGAGGTTTAAGGGTGAGAGTTAAGGGTTAAGGGTGAGGGTTAAGGGTGAGGGTTAAGGGTGAAGGATAAGGGTGAGGGTTAAGGGTGTGGGTTAAGGGTGAGGGTTAAGGGTGAGGTTTAAGGGTGAGGGCTAAGGGTGAGGGTTAAGGGTGAGGGTCAGGATTGAGGGTTAAGGGTGAGGGTTAAGGGTGAGGGTTAAGGGTGAGGGTTAAGGGTGAGGGTTAAGTGTGAGTGTTAAGGGTGAGGGTTAAGGGTGGGGGTTAAGGGTGAGGGTTAAGGGCGAGGGTTAAGGGTGAGGGTTAAAGGTGAGGGTTATGGGTGAGGGTTAAGGGTGAGGGTTAAGGGTGAGGGTTATAGGTGAGGGTTAAGGGTTAAGGGTGAGGGTTAAGTGTGAGGGTTAAGGGTGAGGGTTAAGGGTGAAGGTTAAGGGTGAGGGTTATGGGTGAGTGTTAAGGGTTAAGGGTGAGGGTTAAGGGTGAGAGTTAAGGTGAGGGTTTAGGGTGAGGGTTAAGGGTGAGGGTTAAGGGTGAGGGTTAAGGGCGAGGGCTAAGGGTGAGGGTTAAGGGTGAGAGTTAAGGGTTATGGGTGAGGGTTAAGGGTTAAGGGTGAGGGTTAAGGGTGAGGGTTAAAGGTGAGGGTTAAGGGTGAGGGATAAGGGTTAAGGGTGAGAGTTAAGGGTGAGGGTTAAGGGTGAGGGTTAATGGTGAGAGTTAAGGGTGAGGGTTAAGGGTGAGGGTTAAGGGTGAGGGCTAAGGGTGAGGGTTAAGGGTTACGGTTGAGGGTTAATTGTTAAGGGTGAGGGTTAAGGGTGAGGGTTAAGGGTGAGTGTTAAGGGTGAGGGTTAAGGGTGATGGTTAAGGGTGATGGTTAAGGGTGAGGATTAAGGGTGAGTGTTAAGGGTTAAGGGTGAGGGTTAAGGGTGAGGGTTAAGGGTGAGGATTACGGGTGAGGGTTAAGGGTGAGGGTTAAGGGTTAAGGATGAGGGTTAAGGGTGAGGTTTAAGATTGAGGGTTAAGGGTGAGGGTTAAGGGTGAAAGTTAAGGGTGAGGGTTAAGAGTGAGGGTTAAGGGTGAGGTTTAAGGGTGAGGGTTAATGCTTAAGGGTGAGGGTTAAGGGTGAGGGTTAAGGGTGAGGGTTAAGGGTGAGGGTTAAGGGTGAGGGTTAATGGTGAGGGTTAAGGGTGAGGGTTAAGGGTGAGGGATAAGGGTGAGGGTTAAGGGTGAGGGTTAAGGGTGAGGGTTAAGGATGGGGGTTAAGGGTGAGGGTTAAGGGTTAAGGGTGAGGGTTAAGGGTGAGGGTTAAGGGTGAGGGATAAGGGTGAGGGTTAAGGGTGAGGTTTAAGTGTGAGGGTTAAGGGTGAGGGTTAAGGGTTAAGGGTGAGGGTTAAGGGTGAGGGTTAAGGGTGAGGGTTAAAGGTGAGGGTTAAGGGTGAGGGTTAAGGTTGAGGGTTAAGGGTTACGGGTGAGGGTTAAGGGTGAGGGTTAAGGGTGAGGGTTAAGGGTGAGGGTTAATGGTTAAGGGTGAGGGTTGAGGGTGAGAGTTAAGGGTGAGGATTAAGTGTGTGGGTTAAGGGTGAGGGTTAAGGGTGAGGGTTAAGGGTGAGGGTTAAGGGTGAGGGTTAAGGTTGAGGGTTAAGGGTGAGGGTTAAGGGTGAGGGTTAAGGGTGAGGGTTAACGGTGAGGGTTAAGGGTTAAGGTTGAGGGTTAAGTGTGAGGGTTAAGGGTCAGTGTTAAGGGTGAGGGTTAAGGGTTAAAGGTGAGGGTTAAGGGTGAGATTTAATCGTGAGGGTTAAGGGTGAGGGTTAAGGGTGAGGTTTAATCGTGAGGGTTAAGGGTGAGGGTTAAGGGTGAGGGTTAATGGTGAGGGTTAAGGGTTAAGGGTGAGGGTTAAGGGTGAGGTTTAAGCGTGAGGGTTAAGGGTGAGGGTTAAGGGTGAGGATTAAGGGTGAGGGTTAAGGGTGAGGGTTAAGGGTGAGGGTTAAGGGTTAAGGGTGAGGGTTAATGGTTAAGGGTGAGGGTTAAGGGTGAGGGTTAATGGTGAGGGTTAAGGGTGAGGGTTAAGGGTGAGTGTTAAGGGTGAGGGTTAAGGGTGAGGGTTAAGGGCGAGGGTTAAGGGCGAGGGTTAAGGGTGAGGGTTAAGGGTGAGAGTTATGGGTTAAGGGTGAGGGTTAAGGGTGAGGATTAAGGGTGACGGTTAAGGGTGAGGGTTAAGGTTGAGGGTTAAGGGTGAGGGTTAAGGGTTAATGGTGAGGGTTAAGGGTGAGGGTTAAGGGTGAGGGTTAATGGTGATGGTTAAGGGTGAGGGTTAAGGGTGAGGGTTAAGTGTGAGGTTTAAGGGTTAAGGTGAGGGTTAAGGGTGAGGGTTAAGGGTGAGGGTTAAGGGTGAGGGTTAAGGGTTAAGGGTGAGGGTTAAGGGTGTGGGTTAATGGTGAGGGTTAAGGGTTAAGGGTGACGGTTAAGGGTGAGTGTTAAGGGTTAAGGGTGAGGGTTATGGGTGAGGTTTAATCGTGAGGGTTAAGGGTGAGGGTTAAGGGTGAGGTTTAATCGTGAGGGTTAAGGGTGAGGGTTATGGGTGAGGGTTAAGGGTGAGGGTTAAGGGTGATGGTTAAGGGTGGGGGTTAAGGGTGAGGGTTAAGTGTGAGGGTTAAGGGTTAAGGTGAGGGATAAGGGTGAGGGTTAAGGGTGAGGGTTAAGGGTGAGGGTTAAGGGTTAAGGGTGAGGGTTAAGGGTGTGGGTTAAGGGTGAGGGTTAAGGGTTAAGGGTTAAGGGTGAGGGTTAAGGGTTAAGGGTGAGGGTTATGGGTGAGGTTTAATCGTGAGGGTTAAGGGTGAGGGTTAAGGGTGAGGGTTAAGGCTGAGGGTTAAGGGTTAAGGGTTAAGCGTGAGGGTTAAGGGTGAGGGTTAAGCGTGAGGGTTAAGGGTGAGGGTTAAGGGTGAGGTTTAAGGGTGAGGGTTAAGGGTGAGGGTTAAGGGTGAGGTTTAATCGCGAGGGTTAAGGGTGAGGGTTAAGGGTGAGGGTTAAGGGTGAGAGTTATGGGTTAAGGGTGAGGGTTAAGGGTGAGGATTAAGGGTGAGGGTTAAGGGTGATGGTTAAGGGTTAAGGCTGAGGGTTAAGGGTGAGGGTTCAGGGTGAGGGTTAAGGGTGACGGTTAAGGGTTAAGGGTGAGGGTTAAGGGTGAGGGTTAAGGGTGAGGTTTAAGGGTGAGGGTTAAGGGTTAAGGGTGAGGGTTAAGGGTGTGGGTTAAGGGTTAAGGGTGAGGGTTAAGGGTGAGGGTTAATCGTGAGGGTTAAGGGTGAGGGTTAAGTGTGAGGTTTAATCGTGAGGGTTAAGGGTGAGGGTTAAGGCTGAGGGTTAAGGGTTAAGGGTGAGGGTTAAGGGTGAGGGTTAAGCGTGAGTGTTAAGGGTTAGGGTTAAGGGTGAGGGTTAAGGGTGAGGGTTAACGGTTAAGGGTGAGGGTTAATGGTTAAGGGTGAGGGTTAAGGGTGAGGGTTAAGGGTGAGGGTTAAGGGTGAGGGTTAAGGGTGAGGGTTAAGGGTGAGGATTAAGGGTGAGTGATAAGGGTGAGGGTTAAGGGTGAGGGTTAAGGGTGAGGGTTAAGGGTGAGGGTTAAGGGTGAGGGTTAAGGGTGAGAGTTAAGGGTTAAGGGTGATAGATAGATAGATAGATAGATAGATAGATAGATAGATAGATAGATAGCTTTATTTGTCATCCAATATTGGACGAAATTCGGTCACCCACAGTCCAACAATAAAAGCATTAAATATGCATTCAAATTACACAACCCCAAAACCCCCAAAACACAGTCCAACAATAAAAGCATTAAATAGGCATTAAAATTACCCAACCCCAAAAACACACAAAAAAAGAAACATCCATCAAAGAAACATCCATCACAGTGAGTCTCCTCCAGTCCTCTCTCTCCTCACTGTGATGGAAGGCCACAATGTCTTTCCCTTCTCCTGCTGTCGTCGCCCGCAGTCAGGTTGTTGTGGTTGCAGGCCGCACCGGACGGTCCACAGCGGGCCAAGCCCAAGGCGCGTCGCGTCGCAGCCGCTCCCGCAGCCTCCGAAGACGGCCGGCTCCGCCGATGATAAGTCCGATCCGGGGCGGGCGAACACGCTGCTGCCGCTGTTGCTGCACGTCGGGGCGGTCGTGGCTCCCGACATTGAAGCCCCCGCCCAGCAGAGAAATATCCCGCGGCATATCTTAGGCCGCGCCGGACGGTGAAATGTCCGCGACCCAAGCCCCGCGATCCGGGGCGGGCGAACCCGCTGCCGCTGCCGGAGCTCCCGATGTCGGCATCCACGCGGCCCGAGCCTAAGGCGAGTCGCAGCCGCTCCCGCAGCCTCCGAAGACGGCCGGCTCCGGTGGTGGTCAGTCCGATCCGCGGGCTCTGCGAACCAGAGCCCTGGAGGCCGCCAGCTCCAGGAGTTGGGCCGATGGTAGGCCGCAGCAGGAACGGAGACACGGCCCAGAAAACAAAGGTCGGGTCTCCGTTCGGAAGGGACACATATTTACAATGTTACAGTTTCCCCCTCCCCCCCACATACACACATAGTACACAAACACAAAAACACCACATCACAACTACAATTAAGACAAACAAAACCAACAAAAACACAAGACAAATGGACCGCAGGTGTAGCCGCAGCTGCTAGGGCAGCGCCGCCATTTTGTAGAGGATTAAGGGTGAGGATTAAGGGTGAGGGTTAAGGGTGAGGGTTAATAGTGAGGGTTAAGGGTGAGGGTTAAGGGTGAGGGTTAAGGGTGAGGGTTATCGGTGAGAGTTAAGGGTTAAGGGTGAGGGTTAAGGGTGAGGATTAAGGGTGAGGGTTAAGGGTGAGGGTTGAGGGTGAGGGTTAAGGGTTAAGGGTGAGGGTTAAGGTTGAGGGTTAAGGGTGAGGGTTAAGGGTGATGGTTAAGGGTGAGGGTTAAGGGTGAGGGTTAAGGGTGAGGGTTAACGGTGAGAGTTAAGGGTTAAGGGTGAGGGTTAAGGGTGAGGATTAAGGGTGAGGGTTAAGGGTAAGGGTTAAGGTGAGGGTTGAGGGTGAGGGTTAAGGGTTAAGGGTGAGGGTTAAGGTTGAGGGTTAAGGGTGAGGGTTAAGGGTGATGGTTAAGGGTGAGGGTTAAGGGTGAGAGTTGAGGGTGAGGGTTAAGGGTTAAGGGTGAGGGTTAAGGGTGAGAGTTATCGGTTAAGGGTGAGGGTTAAGGGTGAGGATTAAGGGTGAGGGTTAAGGGTGAGGGTTAAGGGTGAGGTTTAAGGGTTAAGGGTGAGGGTTAAGGGTGAGGATTAAGGGTGAGTGTTAAGGGTGAGGGTTAAGGGTGAGGGTTAAGGGTGAGGGTTAAGGGTGAGGGTTAAGGGTGAGGGTTAAGGGTGAGGGTTAAGGGTGAGGGTTAAGGGTGAGTGTTAAGGGTGAGGGTTAAGGGTGAGGGTTAAGGGTGAGGGTTAAGGGTGAGGGTTAAGGGTGAGGGTTAACGGTGAGAGTTAAGGGTTAAGGGTGAGGGTTAAGGGTGAGGATTAAGGGTGAGGGTTAAGGGTAAGGGTTAAGGTGAGGGTTGAGGGTGAGGGTTAAGGGTTAAGGGTGAGGGTTAAGGTTGAGGGTTAAGGGTGAGGGTTAAGGGTGAGGGTTAAGGGTGAGAGTTGAGGGTGAGGGTTAAGGGTTAAGGGTGAGGGTTAAGGGTGAGGGTTAAGGGTGAGGGTTAAGGGTGAGGGTTAAAGGATAGGGTTAAGGGTGAGGGTTAAGGATGAGGGTTAAGGGTGAGGGTTAAGGGTGAGGGTTAAGGGTGAGAGTTATGGGTTAAGGGTGAGGGTTAAGGGTGAGGATTAAGGGTGAGGGTTAAGGGTGAGGGTTAAGGGTGAGGGTTAAGGGTTAAGGGTGAGGGTTAAGGGTGAGGGTTAAGGGTGATGGTTAAGGGTGAGGGTTACGGGTGAGGGTTAAGTGTGAGGGTTAAGGGTGAGGGTTAAGGGTGAGGGTTAAGGGTGACGGTTAAGGGTGAGGGTTAAGGGTGAGGGTTAAGGGTGAGGGTTAAGGGTGAGGGTTAAGGGTGAGGGTTAAGGGTTAAGGGTGAGGGTTAAGGGTGAGGATTAAGGGTGACTGTTAAGGGTGAGGGTTAAGGGTGAGGGTTAAGGATGAGGGTTAAGGGTGAGGGTTAAGGGTGAGAGTTAAGGGTTAAGGGTGAGGGTTAAGGGTGAGGATTAAGGGTGAGGGTTAAGGGTGAGGGTTAATGGTGAGGGTTGAGGGTGAGGGTTAAGGGTTAAGGGTGAGGGTTAAGGGTGAGAGTTAAGGGTGATGGTTAAGGGTGAGGGTTAAGGGTGAGTGTTAAAGGTTAGGGTTAAGGGTGAGGGTTAAGGGTGAGGGTTAAGGGTGAGGGTTAAGGGTGACGGTTAAGGGTGAGAGTTAAGGGTTAAGGGTGAGGGTTAAGGGTGAGGGTTAAGGGTGAGGGTTAAGGGTGAGGGTTAAGGGTGAAGTTTAAGGGTGAGGGTTAAGGGTTAAGGGTGAGGGTTAAGGGTGAGGGTTAAGGGTTAAGGGTGAGGGTTAAGGGCGAGGGTTAATCGTGTGGGTTAAGGGTGAGGGTTAAGTGTGAGGTTTAATCGTAAGGGTTAAGGGTGAGGTTTAAGGGTTAGCGTTAACGCTGAGGGTTAAGGGTGAGGGTTAAGGGTTAAGGGTGAGGGTTAAGGGTGAGGGTTAAGCATGAGGGTTAAGGGTGAGGGTTAAGGGTGAGGGTTAAGGGTGAGGGTTAAGGCTGAGGGTTAAGGGTGACGGTTAAGGGTTAAAGGTGAGGGTTAAGGGTGAGGGTTAAGCGTGAGGGTTAAGGGTGAGGGTTAAGGGTGAGGGTTAAGGGTGAGGGTTAAGCGTGAGGGTTAAGGGTGAGGGTTAAGGGTGAGGGTTAAGGGTGAGGGTTAAGGGATAAGGGTGAGGGTTAATGGTTAAGGGTGAGGGTTAAGGGTGAGGGTTATGGGTGAGGGTTAAGGGTGAGGGTTATGGGTGAGGGTTAAGGGTGAGGGTTAAGGGTGAGTGTTAATGGTGAGGGGTAAGGGTGAGGGTTAAGGGTGAGGGTTAAGGGTGAGGGTTATGTGTGAGGGTTAAGGGTGAGGGTTAAGGGTGAGAGTTAAGGGTTAAGGGTGAGGGTTAAGGGTGAGGATTAAGGGTGAGGGTTAAGGGTGAGGGTTAAGGGTGAGGGTTAAGGGTGAGGGTTAAGGGTTAAGGGTGAGGGTTAAGGGTGAGGTTTAAGGGTGAGGGTTAAGGGTGATGGTTAAGGGTGAGGGTTAAGGGTGAGGGTTAAGGGTGAGGGTTAAGGGTGAGGGTTAAGGGTGAGGATTAAGGGTGAGTGTTAAGGGTGAAGGTTAAGGGTGAGGGTTAAGGGTGAGGGTTAAGGGTGAGGGTTAAGGGTGAGGGTTAAGGGTGAGAGTTATGGGTTAAGGGTGAGGGTTAAGGGTGAGGATTAAGGGTGAGGGTTAAGGGTGAGGGTTAAGGGTGAGGGTTAAGGGTGAGGGTTAAGGGTTAAGGGTGAGGGTTAAGGGTGAGGGTTAAGGGTGATGGTTAAGGGTGAGGGTTAAGGGTGAGGGTTAAGTGTGAGGGTTAAGGGTGAGGGTTAAGGGTGAGGGTTAAGGGTGACGGTTAAGGGTGAGGGTTAAGGGTTAAGGGTGAGGGTTAAGGGTGAGGGTTAAGGGTGAGGGTTAAGGGTGAGGGTTAAGGGTGAGGGTTAAGGGTGAGGATTAAGGGTGAGTGTTAAGGGTGAGGGTTAAGGGTGAGGGTTAAGGGTGAGGGTTAAGGGTGAGGGTTAAGGGTGAGGGTTAAGGGTGAGGGTTAAGGGTGAGAGTTAAGGGTTAAGGGTGAGGGTTAAGGGTGAGGATTAAGGGTGAGGGTTAAGGGTGAGGGTTAAGGGTGAGGGTTGAGGGTGAGGGTTAAGGGTTAAGGGTGAGGGTTAAGGGTGAGGGTTAAGGGTGAGTGTTAAGGGTGATGGTTAAGGGTGAGAGTTAAGGGTGAGGGTTAAGGGTGAGGGTTAAGGGTTAAGGGTGAGGGTTAAGGGTGAGGGTTAAAGGTTAGGGTTAAGGGTGAGGGTTAAGGGTTAAGGGTGAGTGTTAAGGGTGAGGGTTAAGGGTGAGGGTTAAGGGTGAGGGTTAAGGGTTAAGGGTGAGGGTTAAGGGTGAGGGTTAAGGGTGAGGGTTAAGGGTGAGGGTTAATGGTGAGGGTTAAGGGTGAGGGTTAAGGGTGATGGTTAAGTGAGGGTTGAGGGTGAGGGTTAAGTGCGAGGGTTAAGGATTAAGGGTGAGGGTTAAAGGTGAGGGTTAAGGGTGAGGGTTAAGGGTGAGGGTTAAGGGTGAGGGTTAAGGGTGACGGTTAAGGGTTAAGGGTGGGGGTTAAGGGTGAGGGTTAAGGGTGAGGGTTAAGGGTGAGGGTTAATGGTGAGGGTTAAGGGTGAGGGTTAAGGGTTATGGTTAAGTGTGAGGGTTGAGGGTGAGGGTTAAGGGTGAGGGTTAAGGATTAAGGGTGAGGGTTAAGGGTGAGTTTTAAGGGTGAGGGTTAAGGGTGAGGGTTAAGGGTGAGGGTTAAGGGTGATGGTTAAGGGTGAGGGTTAAGGGTGAGGGTTAAGGGCGAGGGTTAAAGGTGAGGCTAAAAGTTAAGGGTTAAGGGTGAGGGTTAAGGTTGAGGGTTAAGGGTGAGGGTTAAGGGGGAGTGTTAAGGGCGAGGGTTAAGGTTGAGGGTTAAGGGTGAGGTTTAAGGGTGAGGGTTAAGGGTGAGGGTTAAGGGTGAGGGTTAAGGGTGAGGGTTAAGGGTGAGGGTTAATGGTGAGGGTTAAGGGTGAGGGTTAAGGGTGATGGTTAAGTGTGAGGGTTGAGGGTAAGTGTTAAGAGTGAGGGTTAAGGATTAAGGGTGAGGGTTAAAGGTGAGGGTTAAGGCTGAGGTTTAAGGGTGAGGGTTAAGGTTGAGGGTTAAGGGTGAGGGTTAACGGTGAGGGATAAGGGTTAAGGGTGATGGTTAAGGGTGAGGGTTAAGGGTGAGGGTTAATGGTGAGGGTTAAGGGTGATGGTTAAGGGTGAGGGTTAAGGGTGAGAGTTAAGGGTGAGGGTTAAGGGTGAGGGTTAAAGGTGAGGGTTAAGGGTGAGGGTTAAGGGTGATTGTTAAGGGTGAGGGTTAAGGGTGAGGGGTAAGGGTTATGGGTGAGGGTTAAGGGTGAGGGTTAAGGGTGAGGGTTAAGGGTGAGGGTTAAGGGTTAAGGGTGAGTGTTAAGGGTGAGGGTTAAGGGTGAGGGTTAAGGGTGATGGTTAAGGGCGAGGGTTAAGGGTGAGGGTTAAGGGTGATGGTTAAGGGTGATGGTTAAGGGTGAGAGTTAAGGGTGAGGGTTAAGGGTGAGGGTTAAAGTTGAGGGTTAAGGGTGAGGGTTAAGGGTGAGGGTTAAGGGTGAGGGTTAAGGGAGAGGGTTAAGGGTGAGGGTTAAGGGTGAGGGTTAAGGGTGAGGGTTAAGGGTTAAGGGTGAGGGTTAAGGGTGAGGGTTAAGGGTGAGGGTTAAGGGTGAGGGTTAAGGGTGAGGGTTAAGGGTGAGGGTTAAGGGTTAAGGGTGAGTGTTATGGGTGAGGGTTAAGGGTGAGGGTTAAGGGTGAGGGTTAAGGGTGATGAGTGAGGGTTAAAGGTGAGGGTTAAGGGTGAGGGTTAATGGTTAAGGGTTAAGGGTGAGGGTTAAGGGTGAGGGTTAAGGGTGAGGGTTAAGGGTGAGGGTTAAGGGTGAGGGTTAAGGTTAAGGTTGTGGGTTAAGGGTGAGGGTTAAGGGTGAGAGTTAAGGGTGAGGGTTAAGGGTGAGGGTTAAGGGTGAGGGTTAAGGGTGAGGGTTAAGGGTTAACGGTGAGGGTTAAGAGTGAGGGTTAAGGGTGAGGGTTAAGGTTGAGGGATAAGTTTGAGATTTAAGGGTGAGGGTTAAGGGTGAGGGTTAAGGGTGAGGGATAAGGGTCAGGGTTAAGGGTGAGGGTTAAGGGTGAGGGTAAAGGGTGAGGATTAAGGGTGAGGGTTAAGGGTGAGGGTTAAGGGTGAGGGTTAAGGGTGAGGGTTAAGGGTGAGGGTTAAGGGTGAGGGTTAAAGGTGAGGGTTAAGGGTGAGGGTTAAGGGTTAAGGGTGAGGGTTAAGGGTGAGGGTTAATGGTGAGGGTTAAGGGTGAGGGTTAAGGGTGAGGGTTAAGGGATAAGGGTGAGGGTTAAGGGTGAGGGTTAAGGGTGAGGGTTAAGGGTGAGGGTTAAGGGTGAGGGTTAAGGGTGAGGGTTAAGGGTGAGGGTTAAGGGTTAAGGGTGAGGGTTAAGGTTGAGGGTTAAGGGTGAGGGTGAGGGTTAATGGTGAGGGTTAAGGATTAAGGGTGAGGGTTAAAGGTGAGGATTAAGGGTGAGGGTTAAGGGTGAGGGTTAAGGGTGAGGGTTAAGGGTGAGCGTTAAGGGTGAGGGTTAAGGGTGTGGGTTAAGGGTGAGGGTTGAGGGTTAAGGGTGAGGTTTAAGGGTGAGGGTTAAGCGTGAGGGTTAAGGGTGAGGGTTAAGGGTGAGGGTTAAGGGTGAGGGATAAGGGTTAAAGGTGATTGTTAAGGGTGAGGGTTAAGGGTGAGGGTTAAGGGTGAGGGTTAAGGGCGAGGGTTAAGGGCGAGGGTTAAGGGTGAAGGTTAAGGGTGAATGTTAATGGTGAGGGTTAAGGGTGAGGGTTAAGGGTTAAGGGTGAGGGTTAAGGGTGAGGGTTATGGGTGAGGGTTAAGGGTGAGGGTTAAGGGTGATGGTTAAGTGTGAGGGTTGAGGTTGAGTGTTAAGGGCGAGGGTTAAGGATTAAGGGTGAGAGTTAAAGGTGAGGGTTAAGGGTGAGGGTTAAGGGTGAAGGTTAAGGGTGAGGGTTAAGGGTGAGGGTTAAGGGTTTAGGGTGAGGGTTAAGGGTGAGGGTTAAGGGTGAGGGTTAAGGATGATGGTTAATGGTGAGGGTTAAGGGTGAGAGTTAAGGGTGAGGGATAAGGGTGAGGGTTATGGGTGAGGGTTAAGGGTGAGGGTTAAGGGTGAGGGTTAAGGGTTAAGGGTGTGTGTTAAGGGTGATGGTTAAGGGTGAGGGTTAATGGTGAGGGTTAAGGGTGTTGGTTAAGGGTGAGGGTTAAGGGTGAGAGTTAAGGGTGAGGGTTAAGGGTGAGGGTTAAGGGTGATGGTTAAGGGTGAGGGTTAAGGGTGAGGGGTAAGGGTGAGGGTTATGGGTGAGGGTTAAGGGTGAGGGTTAAGGGTGAGGGTTAAGGGTGAGTGTTAAGGGTGAGGGTTAAGGGTGAGGGTTAAGGGTTAAGGGTGAGGGTTAAGGATGAGGGTTAAGGGTGAGGGTTAAGGGTGATGGTTAAGGGTGAGGGTTAAGGGTGAGAGTTAAGGGTGAGGGTTAAGGGTGTGGGTTAAGGGTGATGGTTAAGGTTGAGGGTTAAGGGTTAGGGTTAAGGGTGAGGGTTAAGGGTGAGGGTTAAGGGTGAGGGATAAGGGTGAGGGTTATGGGTGAGAGTTAAGGGTGAGGGTTAAGGTTGAGGGTTAAGGGTTAAGGGTGAGTGTTAAGGGTAAGGGTTAAGGGAGAGGGTTAAGGGTGAGGGTTAAGGGTGAGGGTTAAGGGTGAGGGTTAAGGGTGAGTGTTAAGGGTGAGGGTTAAGGTTGTGGGTTAAGGGTGAGGTTTAAGGGTGAGGTTTAAGGGTGAGGGTTAAGGGTGAGGGATAAGGGTGAGGGTTAAGGGTGAGGGTTAAGGGTTAAGGGTGAGGGTTAAGGGTGAGGGTTAAGGGTGAGGGTTAATGGTGAGGGTTAAGGGTGATGGTTAAGTGTGAGGGTTGAGGGTGAGGTTTAAGGGCGAGGGTTGAGGATTATGGGTGAGGGTTAAAGGTGAGGGTTAAGGGTGAGGGTTGAGGGTGAGGGTTAAGTGTGAGGGTTAAGGGTGAGGGTTAAGTGTGAGGGTTATGGGGGATGGTTAAGTGTGAGGGTTAAGTGTTAAGGGTGAGGGTTAAGGGTGAGGGTTAAGGGTGAGGGTTAAGGGTTAAGGGTGAGGGTTTAGTGTGAGGGTTAAGGGTTAAGGGTGAGTGTTAAGGGTAAGGGTTAAGGGTGAGCGTTAAGGGTGAGGGTTAAGGGTGAGGGCTAAGGGTGATGGTTAAGGGTGATGGTTAAGGGTGAGGTTTAAGGGTGAGGGTTAAGGGTGAGGGTTAAGTGTGAGGGTTAAGGATGAGGGTTAATGGTGAGGGTTAAGGGTGAGGGTTAAGGGTGATGGTTAAGTCTGAGGTTTGAGTGTAAGTGTTAAGGGTGAGGGTTAAGGATTAAGGGTGAGGGTTAAGTGTGAGGGTTAAGGGTGAGGGTTAAGGGTGAGGGTTAAGGGTGATGGTTAAGGGTGAGGGTTAAGGGTTAAGGGTGAGAGTTAAGGGTGAGGGTTAAGGGTGAGGGTTAAGGGTGAGGGTTAAGGGTGATGGTTAAGGGTGAGGGTTAAGCGTGAGAATTAAGGGTGAGGGTTAAGGGTGAGGGTTAAGGGTGAGGGTTAAGGGTGAGGGTTAAGGGTGAGGGTTAAGGGTGAGGGTTAAGGGTGAGGGGTAAGGGTGAGGGTTATGGGTGAGGGTTAAGGGTGAGGGTTAAGGGTGAGGGTTAAGGGTTAAGGGTGAGTGTTAAGGGTGAGGGTTAAGGGTGAGCGTTAAGGGTCAGGGTTAAGGGTGATGGTTAAGGTTGAGGGTTAAGGGTGAGGGTTAAGGGTGAGGGTTACGGGTGAGGGTTAAGGGTGAGGGTTAAGGGTGAGTGTTAAAGTTGAGGGTTAAGGGGGACGGTTAAGGTGGAGGGTTAAGGGTGAGTGTTAAGGGTGAGGGTTAAGCGTGAGGGTTAATGGTGAGGGTTAAGTGTGAGGGTTAAGGGTGATGGTTAAGTGAGGGTTGAGGGTGAGGGTTAAGGGCGAGGGTTAAGGATTAAGGGTGAGGGTTAAAGGTGAGGGTTAAGGGTGAGGGTTAAGAGTGAGGGTTAAGGGTGAGGGTTAAGGGTGAGGGTTAACGGTGAGGGTTAAGGGTTAAGGTTGAGGGTTAAGGGTGAGGGTTAAGGGTGAGGGGTAATGGTGAGGGTTAAGGGTGAGGGTTAAGGGTGATGGTTAAGTGTGAGGGTTGAGGGTGAGGGTTACGGGTGAGGGCTAAGGATTAAGGGTGAGGGTTAAGTGTGAGGGTTAAGGGTAAGGGTTAAGGGTGAGGGTTAAGGATAATGGTTAAGGGTGAGGGTTAAGGGTTAAGGGTGAGGGTTAAGGGTGAGGGTTAAGGGTGAGGGTTAAGGGTGAGGGTTAAGGGTGATGGTTAAGGGGGAGGGTTAAGGGTGAGAGTTAAAGGTGAGGGTTAAGCGTGAGGGTTAAGGGTGAGGGTTAAGGGTGAGGGTTAAGGGTGATGGTTAAGGGTGAGGGTTAAGGGTGAGGGGTTAGGGTGAGGTTTAAGGGTGAGGGTTAAGGGTGAGGGTTAAGGGTGAGGGTTAAGGTTGAGGGTTAAGGGTGAAGGTTAAGGGGGAGGGTTAAGGGCGAGGGTTAAGGGTGAGTGTTAAGGGTGAGGGTTAAGGGTGAGGGTTAAGGGTGAGGGTTAAGGGTTAAGGGTGAGGGTTAAGGGTGAGGGTTAAGGGTGAGGGTTAAGGGTGAGGGTTAATGGTGAGGGTTAAGGGTGAGGGTTAAGGGTGATGGTTAAGTGAGGGTTGAGGGTGAGGGTTAAGTGCGAGGGTTAAGGATTAAGGGTGAGGGTTAAAGGTGAGGGTTAAGGGTGAGGGTTAAGGTGAGGGTTAAGTGTGAGGGTTAAGGGTGAGGGTTAAGGGTTAAGGGTGGGGGTTAAGGGTGAGGGTTAAGGGTGAGGGTTAAGGGTGAGGGTTAATGGTGAGGATTAAGGGTGAGGGTTAAGGGTGATGGTTAAGTGTGAGGGTTGAGGGTGAGGGTTAAGGATTAAGGGTGAGGGTTAAGGGTGAGTTTTAAGGGTGAGGGTTAAGGGTGAGGGTTAAGGGTGAGGGTTAAGGGTGATGGTTAAGGGTGAGGGTTAAGGGTGAGGGTTAAGGGCGAGGGTTAAAGGTGAGGCTTAAGGGTGAGGGTTAAGGGTGAGGTTTAAGGTTGAGGGTTAAGGGTGACGGTTAAGGGGGAGTGTTAAGGGCGAGGGTTAAGGTTGAGGGTTAAGGGTGAGGTTTAAGGGTGAGGGTTCAGTGTGAGGATTAAGGGTTAAGGGTGAGGGTTAAGGGTGAGGGTTAAGGGTGAGGGTTAAGGGTGAGGGTTAATGGTGAGGGTTAAGGGTGAGGGTTAAGGGTGATGGTTAAGTGTGAGGGTTGAGGGTAAGTGTTAAGAGTGAGGGTTAAGGATTAAGGGTGAGGGTTAAGTGTGAGGGTTAAGGGTGAGGGTTAAGGGTGAGGGTTAAGGGTGAGGGTTAAGAGTGATGGTTAAGGGTGAGGGTTAAGGGTTAAGGGTGAGGGTTAAGGGTGAGGGTTAAGGGTGAGGGTTAAGGGTGAGGGTTAAGGGTGAGGGTTAAGGGTGATGGTTAAGGGTGAGGGTTAAGCGTGAGAATTAAGGGTGAGGGTTAAGGGTGAGGGTTAAGGGTGAGGGTTAAGGGTGAGGGTTAAGGGTGAGTGTTAAGGGTGAGGGTTAAGGGTGAGGGTTAAGGGTGAGGGTTATGGGTGAGGGTTAAGGGTGAGGGTTAAGGGTGAGGGTTAAGGGTTAAGGGTGAGTGTTAATGGTGAGGGTTAAGGGTGAGTGTTAAGGGTGAGGGTTAAGGGTGATGGTTAAGGGTGAGGGTTAAGGGTGAGGGTTAAGGGTGAGGGTTAAGGGTGAGGGTTAAGGGTGAGGGTTAAGGGTGAGGGTTAAGGTTGAGGGTTAAGGGTGAGGGTTAAGTGGGAGGGTTAAGGGCGAGGGTTAAGGGTGAGTGTTAAGGGTGAGGCTTAAGGGTGAGGGTTAAGGGTGAGGGTTAAGGGTTAAGGGTGAGGGTTAAGGGTGAGGGTTAAGGGTGAGGGTTAAGGGTGAGGGTTAATGGTGAGGGTTAAGGGTGAGGGTTAAGGGTGATGGTTAAGTGAGGGTTGAGGGTGAGGGTTAAGGGCGAGGGTTAAGGATTAAGGGTGAGGGTTAAAGGTGAGGGTTAAGGCTGAGGGTTAAGGGTGAGGGTTAAGGTTGAGGGTTAAGGGTGAGGGTTAACGGTGAGGGTTAAGGGTTAAGGGTGATGGTTAAGGGTGAGGGTTAAGGTTGAGGGTTAATGGTGAGGGTTAAGGGTGATGGTTAAGGGTGAGGGTTAAGGGTGAGAGTTAAGGGTGAGGGTTAAGGGTGAGGGTTAAAGGTGAGGGTTAAGGGTGAACGTTAAGGGTGATTGTTAAGGGTGAGGGTTAAGGGTGAGGGGGAAGGGTAAGGGTTATGGGTGAGGGTTAAGGGTGAGGGTTAAGGGAGAGGGTTAAGGATTAAGGGTGAGGGTTAAAGGTGAGGGTTAAGGCTGAGGGTTAAGGGTGAGGGTTAAGGGTGAGGGTTAAGGGTGAGGGTTAAGGGAGAGGGTTAAGGGTGAGGGTTAAGGGTGAGGGTTAAGGGTGAGGGTTAAGGGTTAAGGGTGAGTGTTAAGGGTGAGGGTTAAGGGTGAGGGTTAAGGGTGAAGGTTAAGGGTGATGAGTGAGGGTTAAGGGTGAGGGTTAAGGGTGAGGGTTAATGGTGAGGGTTAAGGGTGAGGGTTAAGGGTGTGGGTTAAGGGTGAGGGTTAAGGGTTAACGGTGAGGGTTAAGAGTGAGGGTTAAGGGTGAGGGTTAAGGTTGAGGGATAATGGTGAGGGTTAATGGTGAGGGTTAAGGATGATGGTTAAGTGTGAGGGTTGAGGGCGAGGGTTAAGGGTGAGGGTTAAGGAATAAGGGTGAGGGTTAAAGGTGAGTGTTAAGGGTGAGGGATAAGTTTGAGATTTAAGGGTGAGGGTTAAGGGTGAGGGTTAAGGGTGAGGGATAAGGGTCAGAGTTAAGGGTGAGGGTTAAGGGTGAGGGTAAAGGGTGAGGATTAAGGGTGAGGGTGAAGGGTGAGGGTTAAGGGTGAGGGTTAAGGGTGAGGGTTAAGAGTGAGGGTTAAGGGTGAGGGTTAAAGGTGAGGGTTAAGGGTGAGGGTTAAGGGTTAAGGGTGAGGGTTAATGGTGAGGGTTAAGGGTGAGGGTTAAGGGTGAGGGTTAAGGGATAAGGGTGAGGGTTAAGGGTGAGGGTTAAGGGTGAGGGTTAAGGGTGAGGGTTAAGGGTGAGGGTTAAGGGTGAGGGTTAAGGGTGAGGGTTAAGGGTGAGGGTTAAGGGTTAAGGGTGAGGGTTAAGGGTGAGGGTTAAGGGTGAGGGTGAGGGTTAATGGTGAGGGTTAAGGATTAAGGGTGAGGGTTAAAGGTGAGGATTAAGGGTGAGGGTTAAGGGCTAAGGGTGAGGGTTAAGGGTGAGGGTTAAGGGTGAGGGTTGAGGGTTAAGGGTGAGGTTTAAGGGTGAGGGTTAAGCGTGAGGGTGAAGGGTGAGGGTTAAGGGTGAGGGTTAAGGGTGAGGGTTAAAGGTGAGGGTTAAGGGTGAGGGTTAAGGGTGAGGGTTAAGGGTTTAGGGTGAGGATTAAGGGTGAGCATTAAGGGTGAGGGTTAACGGTGAGGGTTAAGGGTTAAAGGTGAGGGTTAAGGGTGAGGGTCAAGTGTTAAGCGTGAGGGTTAAGGGTGAGGGTTAAGGGTTAGGGTTAAGTGTGAGGGTTAAGTGTGAGGATTAAGGGTCAGGGTTAAGGGTTAAGGGTGAGGGTTAAGGGTGAGGGTTAAGGGTGAGGGTTATGGGTGAGAGTTAAGGGTGAGGGTGAAGTGTGAGGGTTAAGGGTGAGGGTTAAGTTTGCAGGTTAAGTGTGTGGGTTAAGGGTGAGGGTTAAGGGTGATGGTTAAGGGTGAGGGTTAACGGTGATGGTTAAGGGTGAGGGTTAAGGGTGAGGGTTAAGGGTGAGGGTTAAGGGTGATGGTTAAGGGTGAGGGTTAAGGGTTAAGGGTGAGGGTTAAGGGTGAGGTTCAAGGGTGAGTTTAAGGGTGAGGGTTAAGGGTGATGGTTAAGGGTGAGTGTTAAGTGTGAGGGTTAAGGGTGATGGTTAAGTGAGGGTTGAAGGTGAGGGTTAAGGGCGAGGGTTAAGGATTAAGGGTGAGGGTTAAAGGTGAGGGTTAAGGGTGAGGGTTAAGGGTGAGGGTTAAGGTTGAGGGTTAAGGGTGAGGGTTAACGGTGAGGGTTAAGTGTTAAGGGTGAGGGTTAAGGGTGAGGGTTAAGGGTGAGGGGTAATGGTGAGGGTTAAGGGTGAGGGTTAAGGGTGATGGTTAAGTGTGAGGGTTGAGGGTGAGGGTTAGGGGTTAAGGGTGAGGGTTAAGGGTGAAGGTTAATGGTGAGGGTTAAGGGTGAGGGTTAAGGGTGAGGGTTAAGGGATAAGGGTAAGGGTTAAGGGTGAGGGTTAAGGGTGAGGGTTAAAGGTGAGGGTTAAGGGTGAGGGTTAAGGGTGAGGGTTAAGGGTGAGGGTTAAGGGTGAGGGTTAATGGTGAAGGTTAAGGGTGATGGTTAAGTGTGAGGGTTGAGGGTGAGGGTTAAGGGCGAGGGTTAAGGATTAAGGGTGAGGGTTAAAGGTGAGGGTTAAGGGTGAGGGTTAAGGGTGAGGGTTAAGGGTGATGGTTAAGGGTGAGGGTTAAGCGTGAGAATTAAGGGTGAGGGTTAAGGGTGAGGGATAAGGGTGAGGGTTATGGGAGAGGGTTAAGGGTGAGGGTTAAGGGTGAGGGTTAAGGGTTAAGGGTGTGTGTTAAGGGTGAGGGGTAAGGGTGAGTGTTAAGGGTGAGGGTTAAGGGTGAGGGTTAAGGGTGATGGTTAAGGGTGAGGGTTAAGGGTGAGAGTTAAGGGTGAGGGTTAAGGGTGAGAGTTAAGTGTGAGGGTTAAGTGTGAGGGTTAAGGGTGATGGTTAAGGGTGAGGGTTAAGGGTGAGGGGTAAGGGTGAGGGTTATGGGTGAGGGTTAAGGGTGAGGGTTAAGGGTGAGGGTTAAGGGTGAGGGTTAAGGGTGAGGGATAAGGGTGAGGGTTATGGGTGAGAGTTAAGTGTGAGGGTTAAGGGTGATGGTTAAGGGTGAGGGTTAAGGGTGAGGGGTAAGGGTGAGGGTTATGGGTGAGGGTTAAGGGTGAGGGTTAAGGGTGAGGGTTAAGGGTGAGTGTTAAGGGTGAGGGTTAAGGGTGAGGGTTAAGGGTGAGGGTTGAGGGTGAGGGTTAAGGGTGAGGGTTAAGGGTGAGGGTTAAGGGTTAAGGGTGAGGGTTAAGGGTGAGGGTTAAGGGTGAGGGTTAAGGGTGAGGGTTAAGGATGATGGTTAATGGTGAGGGTTAAGGGTGAGAGTTAAGGGAGAGGGATAAGGGTGAGGGTTATGGGTGAGGGTTAAGGGTGAGGGTTAAGGGTGAGGGTTAAGGGTGAGGGATAAGGGTGAGGGTTATGGGAGAGGGTTAAGGGTGAGGGTTAAGGGTGAGGGTTAAGGGTGTGTGTTAAGGGTGAGGGGTAAGGGTGAGTGTTAAGGGTGAGGGTTAAGGGTGAGGGTTAAGGGTGATGGTTAAGGGTGAGGGTTAAGGGTGAGAGTTAAGGGTGAGGGTTAAGGGTGAGTGTTAAGTGTGAGGGTTAAGTGTGAGGGTTAAGGGTGATGGTTAAGGGTGAGGGTTAAGGGTGAGGGGTAAGGGTGAGGGTTATGGGTGAGGGTTAAGGGTGAGGGTTAAGGGTGAGGGTTAAGGGTGAGGGATAAGGGTGAGGGTTATGGGTGAGAGTTAAGTGTGAGGGTTAAGGGTGATGGTTAAGGGTGAGGGTTAAGGGTGAGGGGTAAGGGTGAGGGTTATGGGTGAGGGTTAAGGGTGAGGGTTAAGGGTGAGGGTTAAGGGTGAGTGTTAAGGGTGAGGGTTAAGGGTGAGGGTTAAGGGTGAGGGTTGAGGGTGAGGGTTAAGGGTGAGGGTTAAGGGTGAGGGTTAAGGGTTAAGGGTGAGGGTTAAGGGTGAGGGTTAAGGGTGAGGGTTAAGGGTGAGGGTTAAGGATGATGGTTAATGGTGAGGGTTAAGGGTGAGAGTTAAGGGAGAGGGATAAGGGTGAGGGTTATGGGTGAGGGTTAAGGGTGAGGGTTAAGGGTGAGGGTTAAGGGTTAAGGGTGAGTGTTAAGGGTGAGGGTTAAGGTGAGGGTTAAGGGTGATGGTTAAGGGTGAGGGTTAAGGGTGAGAGTTAAGGGTGAGCGTTAAGGGTGAGAGTTAAGTGTGAGGGTTAAGTGTGAGGGTTAAGGGTGATGGTTAAGGGTGAGGGTTAAGGGTGAGGGGTAAGGGTGAGGGTTATGGGTGAGGGTTAAGGGTGAGGGTTAAGGGTGAGGGTTAAGGGTGAGTGTTAAGGGTGAGGGTTAAGGGTGAGGGTTAAGGGTTAAGGGTGTTGGTTAAGGGTGAGGGTTAAGGGTGAGGGTTAAGGGTGATGGTTAAGGGTGAGGGTTAAGGGTAAGAGTTAAGGGTGAGGGTTAAGGGTGTGGGTTAAGGGTGATGGTTAAGGGTGAGGGTTAAGGGTGAGGGTTAAGGGTGAGGGTTAAGGGTGAGGGTTAAGGGTGAGGGATAAGGGTGAGGGTTATGGGTGAGAGTTAAGGGTGAGAGTTAAGGTTGAGGGTTAAGGGTGAGGGTTAAGGGTGAGGGTTAAGGGTGAGGGTTAAGGGTTAAGGGTGAGGGTTAAGGGTGAGGGTTAAGGGTGAGGGTTAATGGTGAGGGTTAAGGGTGATGGTTAAGTGTGAGGGTTGAGGGTGAGGTTTAAGGGCGAGGGTTAAGGATTAAGGGTGAGGGTTAAAGGTGAGGGTTAAGGGTGAGGGTTGAGGGTGAGGGTTAAGTGTGAGGGTTCAGGGTGAGGGTTAAGGGTGAGGGTTATGGGGATGGTTAAGTGTGAGGGCTAAATGTTAAGGGTGAGGGTTAAGGGTGAGGGTTAAGGGTGAGGGTTAAGGGTGAGGGTTAAGGGTGAAGGTTAAGGATGATGGTTAAGGGTGAGAGTTAAGGGTGAGAGTTAATGGTGAGGGTTAAGGGTGAGGGTTAAGGGTGATGGTTAAGTGTGAGGGTTGAGGGTAAGGGTTAAGGGTGAGGGTTAAGGATTAAGGGTGAGGGTTAAGTGTGAGGGTTAAGGGTTAAGGGTGAGTGTTAAGGGTGAGGTTTAAGGGTGAGGGTTAAGGGTGAGGGTTAAGGGTGAGGGTTAAGGGTGATGGTTAAGGGTGATGGTTAAGGGTGAGGTTTAAGGGTGAGGGTTAAGGGTGAGGGTTAAGTGTGAGGGTTAAGGATGAGGGTTAATGGTGAGGGTTAAGGGTGAGGGTTAAGGGTGATGGTTAAGTGTGAGGTTTGAGGGTAAGTGTTAAGGGTGAGGGTTAAGGGTTAAGGGTGAGGGTTAAGGGTGATGGTTAAGGGTGAGGGTTAAGGGTTAAGGGTGAGGGTTAAGGGTGAGGGTTAAGGGTGAGGGTTAAGGGTGATGGTTAAGGGTAAGGGTTAAGGGTGATGGTTAAGGGTGAGGGTTATGCGTGAGAATTAAGGGTGAGGGTTAAGGGTGAGGGTTAAGGGTGAGGGTTAAGGGTGAGGGTTAAGCGTGAGGGTTAATGGTGAGGGTTAAGTGTGAGGGTTAAGGGTGATGGTTAAGTGAGGGTTGAGTGTGAGGGATAAGGGCGAGGGTTAAGGATTAAGGGTGAGGGTTAAAGGTGAGGGTTAAGGGTGAGGGTTAAGGGTGAGGGTTAAGGTTGAGGGTTAAGGGTGAGGGTTAACGGTGAGGGTTAAGGGTTAAGGCTGAGGGTTAAGGGTGAGAGTTAAGGGTGAGGGTTAAGGGTGAGGGTTAAGGGTGAGGGTTAATGGTGAGGGTTAAGGGTGAGGGTTAAGGGTGAGGGTTAAGGGTGAGGGTTAAGGGTGAGGGATAAGGGTGAGTGATATGGGTGAGTGTTAAGGGTGAGAGTTAAGGATTAAGGGTGAGGGTTAAGTGTGAGATTTAAGGGTTAAGGGTGAGTGTTAAGGGTGAGGTTTAAGGGTGAGGGTTAAGGGTGAGGGTTAAGGGTGAGGGTTAAGGGTGATGGTTAAGGGTGATGGTTAAGGGTGAGGTTTAAGGGTGAGGGTTAAGGGTGAGGGTTAAGTGTGAGGGTTAAGGATGAGGGTTAATGGTGAGGGTTAAGGGTGAGGGTTAAGGGTGATGGTTAAGAGTGAGGTTTGAGGGTAAGTGTTAAGGGTGAGGGTTAAGGGTTAAGGGTGAGGGTTAAGGGTGATGGTTAAGGGTGAGGGTTAAGGGTTAAGGGTGAGGGTTAAGGATGAGGGTTAAGGGTGAGGGTTAAGGGTGAGGTTTAAGGGTGAGGGTTAAGGGTGATAGTTAAGGGTGAGGGTTAAGCGTGAGAATTAAGGGTGAGGGTTAAGGGTGAGGGTTAAGGGTGAGGGTTAAGGGTGAGGGTTAAGCGTGAGGGTTAATGGTGAGGGTTAAGTGTGAGGGTTAAGGGTGATGGTTAAGTGAGGGTTGAGGGTGAGGGTTAAGGGCGAGGGTTAAGGATTAAGGGTGAGGGTTAATGGTGAGGGTTAAGGGTGAGGGTTAAGGGTGAGGGTTAAGGTTGAGGGTTAAGGGTGAGGGTTAACGGTGAGCGTTAAGGGTTAAGGGTGAGGGTTAAGGGTGAGAGTTAAGGGTGAGGGTTAAGGGTGAGGGTTAATGGTGAGGGTTAAGGGTGAGGGTTAAGGGTGAGGGTTAAGGGTGAGGGTTAAGGGTGAGGGTTAAGGGTGAGGGATAAGGGTGAGGGATATGGGTGAGAGTTAAGGGTGAGGGTTAAGGGTGAGGGTTAAGGGTTAAGGGTGAGTGTTAAGGGTGAAGGTTAAGAGTGAGGGTTAAGGGTGAGGGTTAATGGTGATGGTTAAGGGTGATGGTTAAGGATGAGGGTTAAGGGTGAGGGTTAAGGGTTAAGGGTGAGGGTTAAAGGTGAGGGTTAAGGGTTAGGGTTAAGGGTGAGGGTTAATGGTGAAGGTTAAGGGTGATGGTTAAGTGTGAGGGTTGAGGGTGAGGGTTAAGGGCGAGGGTTAAGGATTAAGGGTGAGGGTTAAAGGTGAGGGTTAAGGGTGAGGGTTAAGGGTGAGGGTTAAGGGTGATGGTTAAGGGTGAGGGTTAAGCGTGAGAATTAAGGGTGAGGGTTAAGGGTGAGGGTTAAGGGTGAGGGTTAAGGGTGAGGGTTAAGGGTGAGGGTTAAGGGTGAGGGTTAAGGATTAAGGGTGAGGGTTAAGTGTGAGGGTTAAGGGTGAGGGTTAAGGGTGAGGGTTAAGAGTGATGGTTAAGGGTGAGGGTTAAGGGTTAAGGGTGAGGGTTAAGGGTGAGGGTTAAGGGTGAGTGTTAAGGGTGAGGGTTAAGGGTGAGGGTTAAGGGTGATGGTTAAGGGTGAGGGTTAAGCGTGAGAATTAAGGGTGAGGGTGAAGGGTGAGGGTTAAGGGTGAGGGTTAAGGGTGAGGGTTAAGGGTGAGGGTTAAGGGTGAGGGGTAAGGGTGAGGGTTATGGGTGAGGGTTAAGGGTGAGGGTTTAAGGGTGAGGGTTAAGGGTGAGAGTTAAGGGTGAGGGTTAAGGGTGAGGGTTGAGGGTGAGGGTTAAGGGTGAGGGTTAAGGGTGATGGTTAAGGGTGAGGATTAAGGGTGAGGGGTAAGGGTGAGGGTTAAAGGTGAGGGTTAAGGGTGAGGGTTAAGGGTGAAGGTTAAGGATGATGGTTAAGGGTGAGAGTTAAGGGTGAGAGTTAATGGTGAGGGTTAAGGGTGAGGGTTAAGGGTGATGGTTAAGTGTGAGGGTTGAGGGTAAGGGTTAAGGGTGAGGGTTAAGGATTAAGGGTGAGGGTTAAGTGTGAGGGTTAAGGGTTAAGGGTGAGGTTTAAGGGTGAGGGTTAAGGGTGAGGGTTAAGGGTGAGGGTTAAGGGTGATGGTTAAGGGTGATGGTTAAGGGTGAGGTTTAAGGGTGAGGGTTAAGGGTGAGGGTTAAGTGTGAGGGTTAAGGATGAGGGTTAATGGTGAGGGTTAAGGGTGAGGGTTAAGGGTGATGGTTAAGTGTGAGGTTTGAGGGTAAGTGTTAAGGGTGAGGGTTAAGGGTTAAGGGTGAGGGTTAAGGGTGATGGTTAAGGGTGAGGGTTAAGGGTTAAGGGTGAGGGTTAAGGGTGAGGGTTAAGGGTGAGGGTTAAGGGTGAGGGTTAAGGTTGAGGGTTATGGGTGAGGGTTAAGGGTGATGGTTAAGGGTGAGGGTTAAGCGTGAGAATTAAGGGTGAGGGTTAAGGGTGAGGGTTAAGGGTGAGGGTTAAGGGTGAGGGTTAAGCGTGAGGGTTAATGGTGAGGGTTAAGTGTGAGGGTTAAGGGTGATGGTTAAGTGAGGGTTGAGGGTGAGGGTTAAGGGCGAGGGTTAAGGATTAAGGGTGAGGGTTAAAGGTGAGGGTTAAAGGTGAGGGTTAAGGGTGAGGGTTAAGGTTGAGGGTTAAGGGTGAGGGTTAACGGTGAGGGTTAAGGGTTAAGGCTGAGGGTTAAGGGTGAGAGATAAGGGTGAGGGTTAAGGGTGAGGGTTAAGGGTGAGGGTTAAGGGTGAGGGTTAAGGGTGAGGGTTAAGGGTGAGGGTTAAGGGTGAGGGTTAAGGGTGAGGGATAAGGGTGAGGGATATGGGTGAGTATTAAGGGTGAGAGTTAAGGATTAAGGGTGAGGGTTAAGTGTGAGGGTTAAGGGTTAAGGGTGAGTGTTAAGGGTGAGGTTTAAGGGTGAGGGTTAAGGGTGAGGGTTAAGGGTGAGGGTTAAGGGTGATGGTTAAGGGTGATGGTTAAGGGTGAGGTTTAAGGGTGAGGGTTAAGGGTGAGGGTTAAGTGTGAGGGTTAAGGATGAGGGTTAATGGTGAGGGTTAAGGGTGAGGGTTAAGGGTGATGGTTAAGTGTGAGGTTTGAGGGTAAGTGTTAAGGGTGAGGGTTAAGGGTTAAGGGTGAGGGTTAAGGGTGATGGTTAAGGGTGAGGGTTAAGGGTTAAGGGTGAGGGTTAAGGGTGAGGGTTAAGGGTGAGGGTTAAGGGTGAGGGTTAAGGGTGAGGGTTAAGGGTGATGGTTAAGGGTGAGGGTTAAGCGTGAGAATTAAGGGTGAGAGTTAAGGGTGAGGGTTAAGGGTGAGGGTTAAGCGTGAGGGTTAATGGTGAGGGTTAAGTGTGAGGGTTAAGGGTGATGGTTAAGTGAGGGTTGAGGGTGAGGGTTAAGGGCGAGGGTTAAGGATTAAGGGTGAGGGTTAAAGGTGAGGGTTAAGGGTGAGGGTTAAGGGTGAGGGTTAAGGTTGAGGGTTAAGGGTGAGGGTTAACGGTGAGGGTTAAGGGTTAAGGGTGAGGATTAAGGGTGAGAGTTAAGGGTGAGGGTTAAGGGTGAGGGTTAAGGGTGAGGGTTAAGGGTGAGGGTTAAGGGTGAGGGTTAAGGAAGGGTGAGGGTTAAGGGTGAGGGTTAAGGGTGAGGGATAAGTGTGAGGGATATGGGTGAGAGTTAAGGGTGAGGGTTAAGGGTGAGGGTTAAGGGTTAAGGGTGAGTGTTAAGGGTGAGGGTTAAGGGTGAGGGTTAAGGGTGAGGGTTAAGGGTGATGGTTAAGGGTGATGGTTAAGGATGAGGGTTAAGGGTGAGGGTTAAGGGTGAGGGTTAAGGGTGAGGGTTAAGGGTGAGGGTTAAGGGTGAGGGATAAGGGTGAGGGTTAAGGGTGAGGGTTAAGGGTGAGGGTTATGGGTTAAGGGTGAGGGTTAAGGGTGAGGGTTAAGGGTGAGGGTTAAGGGTGAGGGTTAATGGTGAAGGTTAAGGCTGATGGTTAAGTGTGAGGGTTGAGGGTGAGGGTTAAGGGCGAGGGTTAAGGATTAAGGGTGAGGGTTAAAGGTGAGGGTTAAGGGTTAGGGTTAAGGGTGAGGGTTAAGGGTGATGGTTAAGGGTGAGGGTTAAGCGTGAGAATTAAGGGTGAGGGTTAAGGGTGAGGGTTAAGGGTGAGGGTTAAGGGTGAGGGTTAAGTGTGAGGGTTAAGGGTGAGGGTTAAGGATTAAGGGTGAGGGTTAAGTGTGAGGGTTAAGGGTGAGGGTTAAGGGTGAGGGTTAAGAGTGATGGTTAAGGGTGAGGGTTAAGGGTTAAGGGTGATGGTTAAGGGTGAGGGTTAAGGGTGAGTGTTAAGGGTGAGGGTTCAGGGTGAGGGTTAAGGGTGATGGTTAAGGGTGAGGGTTAAGCGTGAGAATTAAGGGTGAGGGTGAAGGGTGAGGGTTAAGGGTGAGGGTTAAGGGTGAGGGTTAAGGGTGAGGGTTAAGGGTGAGGGGTAAGGGTGAGGGTTATGGGTGAGGGTTAAGGGTGAGGGTTAAGGGTGAGGGTTAAGGGTGAGAGTTAAGGGTGAGGGTTAAGGGTGAGGGTTAAGGGTGAGGGTTAAGGGTGAGGGTTAAGGGTGAGGGGTAAGGGTGAGGGTTATGGGTGAGGGTTAAGGGTGAGGGTTAAGGGTTAGGGTTAAGGGTGAGGGTTAAGGGTTAAGTGTGAGGGTTGAGGGTGAGGTTTAAGGGCGAGGGTTAAGGATTAAGGGTGAGGGTTAAAGGTGAGGGTTAAGGGTGAGGGTTGAGGGTGAGGGTTAAGTGTGAGGGTTAAGGGTGAGGGTTAAGGGTGAGGGTTATGGGGGATGGTTAAGTGTGAGGGTTAAGTGGTAAGGGTGAGGGTTAAGGGTGAGGGTTAAGGGTGAGGGTTAAGGGTGAGGGTTAAGGGTGAAGGTTAAGGATGATGGTTAAGGGTGAGAGTTAAGGGTGAGAGTTAATGGTGAGGGTTAAGGGTGAGGGTTAAGGGTGATGGTTAAGTGTGAGGGTTGAGGGTAAGGGTTAAGGGTGAGGGTTAAGGATTAAGGGTGAGGGTTAAGTGTGAGGGTTAAGGGTTAAGGGTGAGTGTTAAGGGTGAGGTTTAAGGGTGAGGGTTAAGGGTGAGGGTTAAGGGTGAGGGTTAAGGGTGATGGTTAAGGGTGATGGTTAAGGGTAAGGTTTAAGGGTGAGGGTTAAGGGTGAGGGTTAAGTGTGAGGGTTAAGGATGAGGGTTAATGGTGAGGGTTAAGGGTGAGGGTTAAGGGTGATGGTTAAGTGTGAGGTTTGAGGGTAAGTGTTAAGGGTGAGGGTTAAGGGTTAAGGGTGAGGGTTAACGGTGATGGTTAAGGGTGAGGGTTAAGGGTTAAGGGTGAGGGTTAAGGGTGAGGGTTAAGGGTGAGGGTTAAGGGTGAGGGTTAAGGGTGAGGGTTAAGGGTGATGGTTAAGGGTGAGGGTTAAGCGTGAGAATTAAGGGTGAGGGTTAAGGGTGAGGGTTAAGGGTGAGGGTTAAGGGTGAGGGTTAAGCGTGAGGGTTAATGGTGAGGGTTAAGTGTGAGGGTTAAGGGTGATGGTTAAGTGAGGGTTGAGGGTGAGGGTTAAGGGCGAGGGTTAAGGATTAAGGGTGAGGGTTAAAGGTGAGGGTTAAGGGTGAGGGTTAAGGGTTAAGGGTGAGGGTTAAGGGTGATGGTTAAGGGTGAGGGTTAAGGGTTAAGGGTGAGGGTTAAGGTTGAGGGTTAAGGGTGAGGGTTAAGGGTGAGGGTTAAGGGTGAGGGTTAAGGGTGATGGTTAAGGGTGAGGGTTAAGCGTGAGAATTAAGGGTGAGGGTTAAGGGTGAGGGTTAAGGGTGAGGGTTAAGGGTGAGGGTTAAGCGTGAGGGTTAATGGTGAGGGTTGAGGGTGAGGGTTAAGGGCGAGGGTTAAGGATTAAGGGTGAGGGTTAAAGGTGAGGGTTAAGGGTAATTGTTAAGGGTGAGGTTTAAGGTTGAGGGTTAAGGGTGAGGGTTAACGGTGAGGGTTAAGGGTTAAGGCTGAGGGTTAAGGGTGAGAGTTAAGGGTGAGGGTTAAGGGTGAGGGTTAAGGGTGAGGGTTAAGGGTGAGGGTTAAGGGTGAGGGTTAAGGGTGAGGGTTAAGGGTGAGGGTTAAGGGTGAGGGATAAGGGTGAGGGATATGGGTGAGTGTTAAGGGTGAGAGTTAAGGATTAAGGGTGAGGGTTAAGTGTGAGGGTTAAGGGTTAAGGGTGAGTGTTAAGGGTGAGGTTTAAGGGTGAGGGTTAAGGGTGAGGGTTAAGGGTGAGGGTTAAGGGTGATGGTTAAGGGTGATGGTTAAGGGTGAGGTTTAAGTGTGAGGGTTAAGGGTGAGGGTTAAGTGTGAGGGTTAAGGATGAGGGTTAATGGTGAGGGTTAAGGGTGAGGGTTAAGGGTGATGGTTAAGTGTGAGGTTTGACGGTAAGTGTTAAGGGTGAGGGTTAAGGGTTAAGGGTGAGGGTTAAGGGTGATGGTTAAGGGTGAGGGTTAAGGGTTAAGGGTGAGGGTTAAGGGTGAGGGTTAAGGGTGAGGGTTAAGGGTTAGGGTTAAGGGTGAGGGTTAAGGGTGATGGTTAAGGGTGAGGGTTAAGCGTGAGAATTAAGGGTGAGGGTTAAGGGTGAGGGTTAAGGGTGAGGGTTAAGGGTGAGGGTTAAGGGTGAGGGTTAAGGGTGAGGGTTAAGGATTAAGGGTGAGGGTTAAGTGTGAGGGTTAAGGGTGAGGGTTAAGGGTGACGGTTAAGAGTGATGGTTAAGGGTGAGGGTTAAGGGTTAAGGGTGATGGTTAAGGGTGAGGGTTAAGGGTGAGAGTTAAGGGTGAGGGTTAAGGGTGAGGGGTAAGGGTTAGGGTTATGGGTGAGGGTTAAGGGTGATGGTTAAGGGTGAGGTTTAAGTGTGAGGGTTAAGGGTGAGGGTTAAGTGTGAGGGTTAAGGGTGAGTGTTAAGGGTGAGGGTTAAGGGTGAGGGTTAAGGGTGATGGTTAAGGGTGAGGGTTAAGCGTGAGAATTAAGGGTGAGGGTGAAGGGTGAGGGTTAAGGGTGAGGGTTAAGGGTGAGGGTTAAGGGTGAGGGTTAAGGGTGAGGGGTAAGGGTTAGGGTTATGGGTGAGGGTTAAGGGTGAGGGTTAAGGGTGAGGGTTAAGGGTGAGAGTTAAGGGTGAGGGTTAAGGGTGAGGGTTAAGGGTGAGGGTTAAGGGTGAGGGTTAAGGGTGATGGTTAAGGGTGAGGGTTAAGGGTGAGGGGTAAGGGTGAGGGTTATGGGTGAGGGTTAAGGGTGAGGGTTAAGGGTGAGGGTTAAGGGTGAGGGTTAAGGGTTAAGTGTGAGGGTTGAGGGTGAGGTTTAAGGGCGAGGGTTAAGGATTAAGGGTGAGGGTTAAAGGTGAGGGTTAAGGGTGAGGGTTGAGGGTGAGGGTTAAGTGTGAGGGTTAAGGGTGAGGGTTAAGGGTGAGGGTTATGGGGGATGGTTAAGTGTGAGGGTTAAGTGGTAAGGGTGAGGGTTAAGGGTGAGGGTTAAGGGTGAGGGTTAAGGGTGAGGGTTAAGGGTGAAGGTTAAGGATGATGGTTAAGGGTGAGAGTTAAGGGTGAGAGTTAATGGTGAGGGTTAAGGGTGAGGGTTAAGGGTGATGGTTAAGTGTGAGGGTTGAGGGTAAGGGTTAAGGGTGAGGGATAAGGATTAAGGGTGAGGGTTAAGTGTGAGGGTTAAGGGTTAAGGGTGAGTGTTAAGGGTGAGGTTTAAGGGTGAGGGTTAAGGGTGAGGGTTAAGGGTGAGGGTTAAGGGTGATGGTTAAGGGTGATGGTTAAGGGTGAGGTTTAAGGGTGAGGGTTAAGGGTGAGGGTTAAGTGTGAGGGTTAAGGATGAGGGTTAATGGTGAGGGTTAAGGGTGAGGGTTAAGGGTGATGGTTAAGTGTGAGGTTTGAGGGTAAGTGTTAAGGGTGAGGGTTAAGGGTTAAGGGTGAGGGTTAAGGGTGATGGTTAAGGGTGAGGGTTAAGGGTTAAGGGTGAGGGTTAAGGGTGAGGGTTAAGGGTGAGGGTTAAGGGTGAGGGTTAAGGGTGAGGGTTAAGGGTGATGGTTAAGGGTGAGGGTTAAGCGTGAGAATTAAGGGTGAGGGTTAAGGGTGAGGGTTAAGGGTGAGGGTTAAGGGTGAGGGTTAAGCGTGAGGGTTAATGGTGAGGGTTAAGTGTGAGGGTTAAGGGTGATGGTTAAGTGAGGGTTGAGGGTGAGGGTTAAGGGCGAGGGTTAAGGATTAAGGGTGAGGGTTAAAGGTGAGGGTTAAGGGTGAGGGTTAAGGGTTAAGGGTGAGGGTTAAGGGTGATGGTTAAGGGTGAGGGTTAAGGGTTAAGGGTGAGGGTTAAGGTTGAGGGTTAAGGGTGAGGGTTAAGGGTGAGGGTTAAGGGTGAGGGTTAAGGGTGATGGTTAAGGGTGAGGGTTAAGCGTGAGAATTAAGGGTGAGGGTTAAGGGTGAGGGTTAAGGGTGAGGGTTAAGGGTGAGGGTTAACCGTGAGGGTTAATGGTGAGGGTTGAGGGTGAGGGTTAAGGGCGAGGGTTAAGGATTAAGGGTGAGGGTTAAAGGTGAGGGTTAAGGGTAATGGTTAAGGGTGAGGGTTAAGGTTGAGGGTTAAGGGTGAGGGTTAACGGTGAGGGTTAAGGGTTAAGGCTGAGGGTTAAGGGTGAGAGTTAAGGGTGAGGGTTAAGGGTGAGGGTTAAGGGTGAGGGTTAAGGGTGAGGTTAAGGGTGAGGGTTAAGGGTGAGGGTTAAGGGTGAGGGTTAAGGGTGAGGGATAAGGGTGAGGGATATGGGTGAGTGTTAAGGGTGAGAGTTAAGCATTAAGGGTGAGGGTTAAGTGTGAGGGTTAAGGGTTAAGGGTGAGTGTTAAGGGTGAGGTTTAAGGGTGAGGGTTAAGGGTGAGGGTTAAGGGTGAGGGTTAAGGGTGATGGTTAAGGGTGATGGTTAAGGGTGAGGTTTAAGTGTGAGGGTTAAGGGTGAGGGTTAAGTGTGAGGGTTAAGGATGAGGGTTAATGGTGAGGGTTAAGGGTGAGGGTTAAGGGTGATGGTTAAGTGTGAGGTTTGAGGGTAAGTGTTAAGGGTGAGGGTTAAGGGTTAAGGGTGAGGGTTAAGGGTGATGGTTATGGGTGAGGGTTAAGGGTTAAGGGTGAGGGTTAAGGGTGAGGGTTAAGGGTGAGGGTTAAGGCTGAGGGTTAAGGGTGAGGGTTAAGGGTGATGGTTAAGGGTGAGGGTTAAGCGTGAGAATTAAGGGTGAGGGTTAAGGGTGAGGGTTAAGGGTGAAGGTTAAGGGTGAGGGTTAAGCGTGAGGGTTAATGGTGAGGGTTAAGTGTGAGGGTTAAGGGTGATGGTTAAGTGAGGGTTGAGGGTGAGGGTTAAGGGCGAGGGTTAAGGATTAAGGGTGAGGGTTAAAGGTGAGGGTTAAGGGTGAGGGTTAAGGGTGAGGGTTAAGGTTGAGGGTTAAGGGTGAGGGTTAACGGTGAGGGTTAAGGGTTAAGGGTGAGGGTTAAGGGTGAGAGTTAAGGGTGAGGGTTAAGGGTGAGGGTTAAGGGTGAGGGTTAAGGGTGAGGGTTAAGGGTGAGGGTTAAGGGTCAGGGTTAAGGGTGAGGGTTAAGGGTGAGGGATAAGGGTGAGGGATATGGGTGAGAGTTAAGGGTGAGGGTTAAGGGTGAGGGTTAAGGGTTAAGGGTGAGTGTTAAGGGTGAGGGTTAAGGGTGAGGGTTAAGGGTGAGGGTTAAGGGTGATGGTTAAGGGTGATGGTTAAGGATGAGGGTTAAGGGTGAGGGTTAAGGGTGAGGGTTAAGGGTGAGGTTTAAGGGTGAGAGTTAAGGGTGAGGGTTAAGGTTGAGGGATAAGGGTGAGGGTTAAGGGTGAGGGTTAAGGGTGAGGGTTAAGGGTGAGGGTTAAGGGTGAGGGTTAAGGGTGAGGGTTAAGGGTTAAGGGTGAGGGTTAAGGGTGAGGGTTAAGGGTGAGGGTTAAGGGTGAGGGTTAATGGTGAAGGTTAAGGGTGATGGTTAAGTGTGAGGGTTGATGGTGAGGGTTAAGGGCGAGGGTTAAGGATTAAGGGTGAGGGTTAAAGGTGAGGGTTAAGGGTGAGGGTTAAGGGTGAGGGTTAAGGGTGATGGTTAAGGGTGAGGGTTAAGCGTGAGAATTAAGGGTGAGGGTTAAGGGTGAGGGTTAAGGGTGAGGGTTATGGGGGATGGTTAAGTGTGAGGGTTAAGTGGTAAGGGTGAGGGTTAAGGGTGAGGGTTAAGGGTGAGGGTTAAGGGTGAGGGTTAAGGGTGAAGGTTAAGGATGATGGTTAAGGGTGAGAGTTAAGGGTGAGAGTTAATGGTGAGGGTTAAGGGTGAGGGTTAAGGGTGATGGTTAAGTGTGAGGGTTGAGGGTAAGGGTTAAGGGTGAGGGATAAGGATTAAGGGTGAGGGTTAAGTGTGAGGGTTAAGGGTTAAGGGTGAGTGTTAAGGGTGAGGTTTAAGGGTGAGGGTTAAGGGTGAGGGTTAAGGGTGAGGGTTAAGGGTGATGGTTAAGGGTGATGGTTAAGGGTGAGGTTTAAGGGTGAGGGTTAAGGGTGAGGGTTAAGTGTGAGGGTTAAGGATGAGGGTTAATGGTGAGGGTTAAGGGTGAGGGTTAAGGGTGATGGTTAAGTGTGAGGTTTGAGGGTAAGTGTTAAGGGTGAGGGTTAAGGGTTAAGGGTGAGGGTTAAGGGTGATGGTTAAGGGTGAGGGTTAAGGGTTAAGGGTGAGGGTTAAGGGTGAGGGTTAAGGGTGAGGGTTAAGGGTGAGGGTTAAGGGTGAGGGTTAAGGGTGATGGTTAAGGGTGAGGGTTAAGCGTGAGAATTAAGGGTGAGGGTTAAGGGTGAGGGTTAAGGGTGAGGGTTAAGGGTGAGGGTTAAGCGTGAGGGTTAATGGTGAGGGTTAAGTGTGAGGGTTAAGGGTGATGGTTAAGTGAGGGTTGAGGGTGAGGGTTAAGGGCGAGGGTTAAGGATTAAGGGTGAGGGTTAAAGGTGAGGGTTAAGGGTGAGGGTTAAGGGTTAAGGGTGAGGGTTAAGGGTGATGGTTAAGGGTGAGGGTTAAGGGTTAAGGGTGAGGGTTAAGGTTGAGGGTTAAGGGTGAGGGTTAAGGGTGAGGGTTAAGGGTGAGGGTTAAGGGTGATGGTTAAGGGTGAGGGTTAAGCGTGAGAATTAAGGGTGAGGGTTAAGGGTGAGGGTTAAGGGTGAGGGTTAAGGGTGAGGGTTAACCGTGAGGGTTAATGGTGAGGGTTGAGGGTGAGGGTTAAGGGCGAGGGTTAAGGATTAAGGGTGAGGGTTAAAGGTGAGGGTTAAGGGTAATGGTTAAGGGTGAGGGTTAAGGTTGAGGGTTAAGGGTGAGGGTTAACGGTGAGGGTTAAGGGTTAAGGCTGAGGGTTAAGGGTGAGAGTTAAGGGTGAGGGTTAAGGGTGAGGGTTAAGGGTGAGGGTTAAGGGTGAGGTTAAGGGTGAGGGTTAAGGGTGAGGGTTAAGGGTGAGGGTTAAGGGTGAGGGATAAGGGTGAGGGATATGGGTGAGTGTTAAGGGTGAGAGTTAAGCATTAAGGGTGAGGGTTAAGTGTGAGGGTTAAGGGTTAAGGGTGAGTGTTAAGGGTGAGGTTTAAGGGTGAGGGTTAAGGGTGAGGGTTAAGGGTGAGGGTTAAGGGTGATGGTTAAGGGTGATGGTTAAGGGTGAGGTTTAAGTGTGAGGGTTAAGGGTGAGGGTTAAGTGTGAGGGTTAAGGATGAGGGTTAATGGTGAGGGTTAAGGGTGAGGGTTAAGGGTGATGGTTAAGTGTGAGGTTTGAGGGTAAGTGTTAAGGGTGAGGGTTAAGGGTTAAGGGTGAGGGTTAAGGGTGATGGTTATGGGTGAGGGTTAAGGGTTAAGGGTGAGGGTTAAGGGTGAGGGTTAAGGGTGAGGGTTAAGGCTGAGGGTTAAGGGTGAGGGTTAAGGGTGATGGTTAAGGGTGAGGGTTAAGCGTGAGAATTAAGGGTGAGGGTTAAGGGTGAGGGTTAAGGGTGAAGGTTAAGGGTGAGGGTTAAGCGTGAGGGTTAATGGTGAGGGTTAAGTGTGAGGGTTAAGGGTGATGGTTAAGTGAGGGTTGAGGGTGAGGGTTAAGGGCGAGGGTTAAGGATTAAGGGTGAGGGTTAAAGGTGAGGGTTAAGGGTGAGGGTTAAGGGTGAGGGTTAAGGTTGAGGGTTAAGGGTGAGGGTTAACGGTGAGGGTTAAGGGTTAAGGGTGAGGGTTAAGGGTGAGAGTTAAGGGTGAGGGTTAAGGGTGAGGGTTAAGGGTGAGGGTTAAGGGTGAGGGTTAAGGGTGAGGGTTAAGGGTCAGGGTTAAGGGTGAGGGTTAAGGGTGAGGGATAAGGGTGAGGGATATGGGTGAGAGTTAAGGGTGAGGGTTAAGGGTGAGGGTTAAGGGTTAAGGGTGAGTGTTAAGGGTGAGGGTTAAGGGTGAGGGTTAAGGGTGAGGGTTAAGGGTGATGGTTAAGGGTGATGGTTAAGGATGAGGGTTAAGGGTGAGGGTTAAGGGTGAGGGTTAAGGGTGAGGTTTAAGGGTGAGAGTTAAGGGTGAGGGTTAAGGTTGAGGGATAAGGGTGAGGGTTAAGGGTGAGGGTTAAGGGTGAGGGTTAAGGGTGAGGGTTAAGGGTGAGGGTTAAGGGTGAGGGTTAAGGGTTAAGGGTGAGGGTTAAGGGTGAGGGTTAAGGGTGAGGGTTAAGGGTGAGGGTTAATGGTGAAGGTTAAGGGTGATGGTTAAGTGTGAGGGTTGATGGTGAGGGTTAAGGGCGAGGGTTAAGGATTAAGGGTGAGGGTTAAAGGTGAGGGTTAAGGGTGAGGGTTAAGGGTGAGGGTTAAGGGTGATGGTTAAGGGTGAGGGTTAAGCGTGAGAATTAAGGGTGAGGGTTAAGGGTGAGGGTTAAGGGTGAGGGTTAAGGGTGAGGGTTAAGGGTGAGGGTTAAGGATTAAGGGTGAGGGTTAAGTGTGAGGGTTAAGGGTGAGGGTTAAGGGTGAGGGTTAAGAGTGATGGTTAAGGGTGAGGGTTAAGCGTTAAGGGTGAGGGTTAAGGGTGAGGGTTAAGGGTGAGGGTTAAGGGTGCGGGTTAAGGGTGAGGGTTAAGGGTGATGGTTAAGGGTGAGGGTTAAGCGTGAGAATTAAGGGTGAGGGTGAAGGGTGAGGGTTAAGGGTGAGTGTTAAGGGTGAGGGTTAAGGGTGAGGGTTAAGGGTGAGGGGTAAGGGTGAGGGTTATGGGTGAGGGTTAAGGGTGAGGGTTAAGGGTGAGGGTTAAGGGTGAGAGTTAAGGGTGAGGGTTAAGGGTGAGGGTTAAGGGTGAGGGTTAAGGGTGAGGGTTAAGGGTGATGGTTAAGGGTGAGGGTTAAGGGTTAAGGGTGAGGGTTAAGGGTGAGGGTTAAGGGTGAGGGTTAAGGGTCAGGGTTAAGGGTGAGGGTTATGGGTGAGGGTTAAGGGTGATGGTTAAGGGTGAGGGTTAAGCGTGAGAATTAAGGGTGAGGGTTAAGGGTGAGGGTTAAGGGTGAGGGTTAAGGGTGAGGGTTAAGCGTGAGGGTTAATGGTGAGGGTTAAGTGTGAGGGTTAAGGGTGATGGTTAAGTGAGGGTTGAGGGTGAGGGTTAAGGGCGAGGGTTAAGGATTAAGGGTGAGGGTTAAAGGTGAGGGTTAAAAGTGAGGGTTAAGGGTGAGGGTTAAGGTTGAGGGTTAAGGGTGAGGGTTAACGGTGAGGGTTAAGGGTTAAGGCTGAGGGTTAAGGGTGAGAGTTAAGGGTGAGGGTTAAGGGTGAGGGTTCAGGGTGATGGTTAAGGGTGATGGTTAAGGGTGAGGTTTAAGGGTGAGGGTTAAGGGTGAGGGTTAAGTGTGAGGGTTAAGGATGAGGGTTAATGGTGAGGGTTAAGGGTGAGGGTTAAGGGTGATGGTTAAGTGTGAGGTTTGAGGGTAAGTGTTAAGGGTGAGGGTTAAGGGTTAAGGGTGAGGGTTAAGGGTGATGGTTAAGGGTGAGGGTTAAGGGTTAAGGGTGAGGGTTAAGGGTGAGGGTTAAGGGTGAGGGTTAAGGGTGAGGGTTAAGGGTGATGGTTAAGGGTGAGGGTTAAGCGTGAGAATTAAGGGTGAGAGTTAAGGGTGAGGGTTAAGGGTGAGGGTTAAGCGTGAGGGTTAATGGTGAGGGTTAAGTGTGAGGGTTAAGGGTGATGGTTAAGTGAGGGTTGAGGGTGAGGGTTAAGGGCGAGGGTTAAGGATTAAGGGTGAGGGTTAAAGGTGAGGGTTAAGGGTGAGGGTTAAGGGTGAGGGTTAAGGTTGAGGGTTAAGGGTGAGGGTTAACGGTGAGGGTTAAGGGTTAAGGGTGAGGATTAAGGGTGAGAGTTAAGGGTGAGGGTTAAGGGTGAGGGTTAAGGGTGAGGGTTAAGGGTGAGGGTTAAGGGTGAGGGTTAAGGAAGGGTGAGGGTTAAGGGTGAGGGTTAAGGGTGAGGGATAAGTGTGAGGGATATGGGTGAGAGTTAAGGGTGGGGGTTAAGGGTGAGTGTTAAGGGTTAAGGGTGAGTGTTAAGGGTGAGGGTTAAGGGTGAGGGTTAAGGGTGAGGGTTAAGGGTGATGGTTAAGGGTGATGGTTAAGGATGAGGGTTAAGGGTGAGGGTTAAGGGTGAGGGTTAAGGGTGAGGTTTAAGGGTGAGGGTTAAGGGTGAGGGTTAAGGTTGAGGGTTATGGGTGAGGGTTAAGGGTGAGGGTTAAGGGTGAGGGATAAGGGTGAGGGTTAAGGGTGAGGGTTAAGGGTGAGGGTTAAGGGTGAGGGTTATGGGTTAAGGGTGAGGGTTAAGGGTGAGGGTTAAGGGTGAGGGTTAAGGGTGAGGGTTAATGGTGAAGGTTAAGGCTGATGGTTAAGTGTGAGGGTTGAGGGTGAGGGTTAAGGGCGAGGGTTAAGGATTAAGGGTGAGGGTTAAAGGTGAGGGTTAAGGGTTAGGGTTAAGGGTGAGGGTTAAGGGTGATGGTTAAGGGTGAGGGTTAAGCGTGAGAATTAAGGGTGAGGGTTAAGGGTGAGGGTTAAGGGTGAGGGTTAAGGGTGAGGGTTAAGGGTGAGGGTTAAGGGTGAGGGTTAAGGATTAAGGGTGAGGGTTAAGTGTGAGGGTTAAGGGTGAGGGTTAAGGGTGAGGGTTAAGAGTGATGGTTAAGGGTGAGGGTTAAGGGTTAAGGGTGATGGTTAAGGGTGAGGGTTAAGGGTGAGTGTTAAGGGTGAGGGTTAAGGGTGAGGGTTAAGGGTGATGGTTAAGGGTGAGGGTTAAGGGTGAGGGTTAAGGGTTAAGTGTGAGGGTTGAGGGTGAGTTTAAGGGTGAGGGTTAAGGGTGATGGTTAAGGGTGAGGGTTATGGGTGAGGGTTAAGGGTGAGGGTTAAGGGTGAGGGTTAAGGGTGAGAGTTAAGGGTGAGGGTTAAGGGTGAGGGTTAAGGGTGAGGGTTAAGGGTGAGGGTTAACGGTGATGGTTAAGGGTGAGGGTTAAGGGTGAGGGGTAAGGGTGAGGGTTATGGGTGAGGGTTAAGGGTGAGGGTTAAGGGTGAGGGTTAAGGGTGAGGGTTAAGGGTTAAGTGTGAGGGTTGAGGGTGAGGTTTAAGGGCGAGGGTTAAGGATTAAGGGTGAGGGTTAAAGGTGAGGGTTAAGGGTGAGGGTTGAGGGTGAGGGTTAAGTGTGAGGGTTAAGGGTGAGGGTTAAGGGTGAGGGTTATGGGGGATGGTTAAGTGTGAGGGTTAAGTGGTAAGGGTGAGGGTTAAGGGTGAGGGTTAAGGGTGAGGGTTAAGGGTGAGGGTTAAGGGTGAAGGTTAAGGATGATGGTTATGGGTGAGAGTTAAGGGTGAGAGTTAATGGTGAGGGTTAAGGGTGAGGGTTAAGGGTGATGGTTAAGTGTGAGGGTTGAGGGTAAGGGTTAAGGGTGAGGGTTAAGGATTAAGGGTGAGGGTTAAGTGTGAGGGTTAAGGGTTAAGGGTGAGTGTTAAGGGTGAGGGTTAAGGGTGAGGGTTAAGGGTGATGGTTAAGGGTGATGGTTAAGGGTGAGGTTTAAGGGTGAGGGTTAAGGGTGAGGGTTAAGTGTGAGGGTTAAGGATGAGGGTTAATGGTGAGGGTTAAGGGTGAGGGTTAAGGGTGATGGTTAAGTGTGAGGTTTGAGGGTAAGTGTTAAGGGTGAGGGTTAAGTGTTAAGGGTGAGGGTTAAGGGTGATGGTTAAGGGTGAGGGTTAAGGGTTAAGGGTGAGGGTTAAGGGTGAGGGTTAAGGGTGAGGGTTAAGGGTGAGGGTTAAGGGTGAGGGTTAAGGGTGATGGTTAAGGGTGAGGGTTAAGCGTGAGAATTAAGGGTGAGGGTTAAGGGTGAGGGTTAAGGGTGAGGGTTAAGGGTGAGGGTTAAGCGTGAGGGTTAATGGTGAGGGTTAAGTGTGAGGGTTAAGGGTGATGGTTAAGTGAGGGTTGAGGGTGAGGGTTAAGGGCGACGGTTAAGGATTAAGGGTGAGGGTTAAAGGTGAGGGTTAAGGGTGAGGGTTAAGGGTTAAGGGTGAGGGTTAAGGGTGATGGTTAAGGGTGAGGGTTAAGGGTTAAGGGTGAGGGTTAAGGTTGAGGGTTAAGGGTGAGGGTTAAGGGTGAGGGTTAAGGGTGAGGGTTAAGGGTGATGGTTAAGGGTGAGGGTTAAGCGTGAGAATTAAGGGTGAGGGTTAAGGGTGAGGGTTAAGGGTGAGGGTTAAGGGTGAGGGTTAAGCGTGAGGGTTAATGGTGAGGGTTGAGGGTGAGGGTTAAGGGCGAGGGTTAAGGATTAAGGGTGAGGGTTAAAGGTGAGGGTTAAGGGTAATTGTTAAGGGTGAGGGTTAAGGTTGAGGGTTAAGGGTGAGGGTTAACGGTGAGGGTTAAGGGTTAAGGCTGAGGGTTAAGGGTGAGAGTTAAGGGTGAGGGTTAAGGGTGAGGGTTAAGGGTGAGGGTTAAGGGTGAGGGTTAAGGGTGAGGGTTAAGGGTGAGGGTTAAGGGTGAGGGTTAAGGGTGAGGGATAAGGGTGAGGGATATGGGTGAGTGTTAAGGGTGAGAGTTAAGGATTAAGGGTGAGGGTTAAGTGTGAGGGTTAAGGGTTAAGGGTGAGTGTTAAGGGTGAGGTTTAAGGGTGAGGGTTAAGGGTGAGGGTTAAGGGTGAGGGTTAAGGGTGATGGTTAAGGGTGATGGTTAAGGGTGAGGTTTAAGTGTGAGGGTTAAGGGTGAGGGTTAAGTGTGAGGGTTAAGGATGAGGGTTAATGGTGAGGGTTAAGGGTGAGGGTTAAGGGTGATGGTTAAGTGTGAGGTTTGAGGGTAAGTGTTAAGGGTGAGGGTTAAGGGTTAAGGGTGAGGTGTAAGGGTGATGGTTAAGGGTGAGGATTAAGGGTTAAGGGTGAGGGTTAAGGGTGAGGGTTAAGGGTGAGGGTTAAGGGTTAGGGTTAAGGGTGAGGGTTAAGGGTGATGGTTAAGGGTGAGGGTTAAGCGTGAGAATTAAGGGTGAGGGTTAAGGGTGAGGGTTAAGGGTGAGGGTTAAGGGTGAGGGTTAAGGGTGAGGGTTAAGGGTGAGGGTTAAGGGTGAGGGATAAGGGTGAGGGATATGGGTGAGAGTTAAGGGTGAGGGTTAAGGGTGAGGGTTAAGGGTTAAGGGTGAGTGTTAAGGGTGAGGGTTAAGGGTGAGGGTTAAGGGTGAGGGTTAAGGGTGATGGTTAAGGGTGATGGTTAAGGATGAGGGTTAAGGGTGAGGGTTAAGGGTGAGGGTTAAGGGTGAGGTTTAAGGGTGAGAGTTAAGGGTGAGGGTTAAGGTTGAGGGATAAGGGTGAGGGTTAAGGGTGAGGGTTAAGGGTGAGGATTAAGGGTGAGGGTTAAGGGTGAGGGTTAAGGGTGAGGGTTAAGGGTTAAGGGTGAGGGTTAAGGGTGAGGGTTAAGGGTGAGGGTTAAGTGTGAGGGTTAATGGTGAAGGTTAAGGGTGATGGTTAATTGTGAGGGTTGATGGTGAGGGTTAAGGGCGAGGGTTAAGGATTAAGGGTGAGGGTTAAAGGTGAGGGTTAAGGGTGAGGGTTAAGGGTGAGGGTTAAGGGTGATGGTTAAGGGTGAGGGTTAAGCGTGAGAATTAAGGGTGAGGGTTAAGGGTGAGGGTTAAGGGTGAGGGTTAAGGGTGAGGGTTAAGGGTGAGGGTTAAGGGTGAGGGTTAAGGATTAAGGGTGAGGGTTAAGTGTGAGGGTTAAGGGTGAGGGTTAAGGGTGAGGGTTAAGAGTGATGGTTAAGGGTGAGTGTTAAGCGTTAAGGGTGAGGGTTAAGGGTGAGGGTTAAGGGTGAGGGTTAAGGGTGAGGGTTAAGGGTGAGGGTTAAGGGTGATGGTTAAGGGTGAGGGTTAAGCGTGAGAATTAAGGGTGAGGGTGAAGGGTGAGGGTTAAGGGTGAGTGTTAAGGGTGAGTGTTAAGGGTGAGGGTTAAGGGTGAGGGTTAAGGGTGAGGGGTAAGGGTGAGGGTTATGGGTGAGGGTTAAGGGTGAGGGTTAAGGGTGAGGGTTAAGGGTGAGAGTTAAGGGTGAGGGTTAAGGGTGAGGGTTAAGGGTGAGGGTTAAGGGTGAGGGTTAAGGGTGATGGTTAAGGGTGAGGGTTAAGGGTGAGGGGTAAGGGTGAGGGTTATGGGTGAGGGTTAAGGGTGAGGGTTAAGGGTGAGGGTTAAGGGTGAGGGTTAAGGGTTAAGGGTGAGTGTTAAGGGTGTGGGTTAAGGGTGAGGGTTAAGGATGATGGTTAAGGGTGAGGGTTAAGGATGAGGGTTAAGGGTGATGGTTAAGGGTGAGGGTTAAGGGTGAGAGTTAAGGGTGAGGGTTAATCGTGGGGGTTAATGGTGAGGGTTAAGGGTGAGGGTTAAGGGTTAAGGGTGAGTGTTAAGGTGAGGGTTAAGGGTGAGGGTTAAGGGTGAGGGTTAAGGGTGATGGTTAAGGGTGAGGGTTAAGGGTGAGGTTTAAGGGTGAGGGTTAAGGGTGAGGGTTAAGGTTGAGGGTTAAGGGTGAGGGTTAAGGGTGAGGGTTAAGCGTGAGGGTTGAGGGTGAGGGTTAAGGGCGAGTGTTAAGGATTAAGGGTGAGGGTTAAAGGTGAGGGTTAAGGGTGAGTGTTAAGGGTGAGGGTTAAGGGTGTGGGTTAAGGGTGAGGGTTAAGGGTTAAGGGTGAGGGTTAAGGGAGAGGGTTAAGGGTGAGGGTTAAGCGTGAGGGTTAATGGTGAGGGTTAAGTGTGAGGGTTAAGGGTGATGGTTAAGTGAGGGTTGAGGGTGAGGGTTAAGGGCGAGGGTTAAGGATTAAGGGTGAGGGTTAAAGGTGAGGGTTAAGGGTGAGGGTTAAGGGTGAGGGTTAAGGTTGAGGGTTAAGGGTGAGGTTAACGGTGAGGGTTAAGGGTGAGGGTTAAGGGTGAGAGTTAAGGGTGAGGGTTAAGGGTGAGGGTTAAGGGTGAGGGTTAAGGGTGAGGGTTAAGGGTGAGGGTTAAGGGTGAGGGTTAAGGGTGAGGGTTAAGGGTGAGGGATAAGGGTGAGGGATATGGGTGAGAGTTAAGGGTGAGGGTTAAGGGTGAGGGTTAAGGGTTAAGGGTGAGTGTTAAGGGTGAGGGTTAAGGGTGAGGGTTAAGGGTGAGGGTTAAGGGTGATGGTTAAGGGTGATGGTTAAGGATGAGGGTTAAGGGTGAGGGTTAAGGGTGAGGGTTAAGGGTGAGGTTTAAGGATGAGGGTTAAAGGTGAGGGTTAAGGTTGAGGGTTAAGGGTGAGGGTTAGGGGTGAGGGTTAAGGGTGAGGGTTAAGGGTGAGGGTTAAGGGTGAGGGTTAAGGGTGAGGGTTAAGGGTTAAAGGTGAGGGTTAAGGGTGAGGGTTAAGGGTGAGGGTTAAGGGTGAGGGTTAATGGTGAAGGTTAAGGGTGATGGTTAAGTGTGAGGGTTGAGGGTGAGGGTTAAGGGCGAGGGTTAATAATTAAGGGTGAGGGTTAAAGGTGAGGGTTAAGGGTGAGGGTTAAGGGTGAGGGTTATGGGTGAGAGTTAAGGGTGAGGGTTAAGGGTGAGGGTTAAGGTGAGGGTTAAGGGTTAATGGTGAGTGTTAAGGGTGAGGGTTAAGGGTGAGGGTTAAGGATGATGGTTAAGGGTGAGGGTTAAGGGTGAGGGTTAAGGGTGAGAGTTAAGGGTGAGGGTTAAGGGTGAGGGTTAAGGGTGAGGGTTAAGGGTGAGGGTTAAGGGTGAGGGTTAAGGGTGAGGGTTAAGGGTGAGGGATAAGGGTGAGGGATATGGGTGAGAGATAAGGGTGAGGGTTAAGGGTGAGGGTTAAGGGTTAAGGGTGAGTGTTAAGGTGAGGTTTAAGGGTGAGGGTTAAGGGTGAGGGTTAAGGTTGATGGTTAAGGGTGAGGGTTAAGGGTGAGGTTTAAGGGTGAGGGTTAAGGGTGAGGGTTAAGGTTGAGGGTTAAGGGTGAGGGTTAAGGGTGAGGGTTAAGGGTGAGGGTTAAGGGTGAGGGTTAAGGGTGAGGGTTAAGGGTGAGGGTTAATGGTTAAGGGTGAGGGTTAAGGGTGAGGGTTAAGGGTGAGGGTTAAGGGTGAGGGTTAATGGTGAAGGTTAAGGGTGATGGTTAAGTGTGAGGGTTGAGGGTGAGGGTTAAGGGCGAGTGTTAAGGATTAAGGGTGAGGGTTAAAGGTGAGGGTTAAGGGTGAGGGTTAAGGGTGAGGGTTAAGGGTGATGGTTAAGGGTGAGGGTTAAGCGTGAGACTTAAGGGTAGCGGGTTAAGGGTGAGGGTTAAGGGTGAGGGTTAAGGGTGAGGGTTAAGGGTGAGGGTTAAGGGTGAGGGTTAATGATTAAAGGTGAGGGTTAAGTGTGTGGGTTAAGGGTGAGGGTTAAGGGTGAGGGTTAAGGGTGATGGTTAAGGGTGAGGGTTAAGGGTTAAGGGTGAGGGTTAAGGGTGTGGGTTAAGGGTGAGGATTAAGGGTGAGGGTTAAGGGTGAGGGTTAAGGGTGAGGGTTAAGGGTGAGGGTTAAGGGTGAGGGTTAAGGGTGAGGGGTAAGGGTGAGGTTTATGGGTGAGGGTTAAGGGTGAGGGTTAAGGGTGAGGGGTAAGGGTGAGGGTTATGGGTGAGGGTTAAGGGTGAGGGTTAAGGGTGAGGGTTAAGGGTGAGGGTTAAGGGTGAGGGTTAAGGGTTAAGGGTGAGGGTTAGGTGTGAGGGTTAAGGGAGAGGGTTAATGGTGAGTGTTAAGGGATAAGGGTGAGGGTTAAGGGTGAGGGTTAAGGGTGAGGTTTAAGGGTGAGGGTTAAGGGTGAGGGTTAAGGGTGAGGTTTAAGGGTGAGGGTTAAGGGTGAGGGTTAAGGGTGAGGGTTAAGGTTGAGGGTTAATGGTGAGGGTTAATGGTGATGGTTAAGTGTGAGGGTTAAAGGTTAACGGTGAGGGTTAAGAGTGAGGGTTAAGGGTGAGGGTTAAGATTGAGGGTTAATGGTGAGGGTTAATGGTGAGGGTTAAGGATGATGGTTAAGTGTGAGGGTTGAGGGTGAGGGTTAAGGGTGAGGGTTAAGGAATAAGGGTGAGGGTTAAAGGTGAGGGTTAAGGGTGAGGGTTAAGGGTGAGGGTTAAGGGTGAGGATTAAGGGTGAGGGTTAAGGGTGAGGGTTAAGGGTGAGGATTAAGGGTGAGGGTTAAGGGTGAGGGTTAAGGGTGAGGGTTAAAGGTGAGGGTTAAGGGTGAGGGTTAAGGGTTAAGGGTGAGGGTTAAGGGTGAAGGTTAATGGTGAGGGTTAAGGGTGAGGGTTAAGGGTGAGGGTTAAGGGTGAGGGTTGAGGGAAAACGGTGAGGGTTAAGGGTGAGGGTTAAGGGTGAGGGTTAAGGGTGAGGGTTAAGGGTGAGGGTTAAGGGTGAGGGTAAAGGGTGAGGGTTAAGGGTGAGGGTTAAGGGTGAGGGTTAAGGGTTAAGGGTGAGGGTTAAGGGTGAGGGTTAAGGGTGAGGGTGAGGGTTAAGGGTGAGGGTTAAGGATTAAGGGTTAGGGTTAAAGGTGAGGATTAAGGGTGAGGGTTAAGGGTTAAGGGTGAGGGTTAAGGGTGAGGGTTAACGGTGAGGGTTAAGGGTGAGGGTTAAGGGTGTGGGTTAAGGGTGAGGGTTAAGGGTGAGGGTTAAGGGTGAGGGTTAATGGTTAAGGGTGAGGGTTAAGGGTGAGGTTTAAGGGTGAGGGTTAAGGGTGAGGGTTAATGGTGAAGGTTAAGGGTGATGGTTAAGTGTGAGGGTTGAGGGTGAGGGTTAAGGGCGAGTGTTAAGGATTAAGGGTGAGGGTTAAAGGTGAGGGTTAAGGGTGAGGGTTAAGGGTGAGGGTTAAGGGTGATGGTTAAGGGTGAGGGTTAAGCGTGAGACTTAAGGGTAGCGGGTTAAGGGTGAGGGTTAAGGGTGAGGGTTAAGGGTGAGGGTTAAGGGTGAGGGTTAAGGGTGAGGGTTAATGATTAAAGGTGAGGGTTAAGTGTGTGGGTTAAGGGTGAGGGTTAAGGGTGAGGGTTAAGGGTGATGGTTAAGGGTGAGGGTTAAGGGTTAAGGCTGAGGGTTAAGGGTGTGGGTTAAGGGTGAGGATTAAGGGTGAGGGTTAAGGGTGAGGGTTAAGGGTGAGGGTTAAGGGTGAGGGTTAAGGGTGAGGGTTAAGGGTGAGGGGTAAGGTTGAGGTTTATGGGTGAGGGTTAAGGGTGAGGGTTAAGGGTGAGGGGTAAGGGTGAGGGTTATGGGTGAGGGTTAAGGGTGAGGGTTAAGGGTGAGGGTTAAGGGTGAGGGTTAAGGGTGAGGGTTAAGGGTTAAGGGTGAGGGTTAAGGGTGAGGTTTAAGGGTGAGGGTTAAGGGTGAGGGTTAAGGGTGAGGTTTAAGGGTGAGGGTTAAGGGTGAGGGTTAAGGGTGAGGGTTAAGGTTGAGGGTTAATGGTGAGGGTTAATGGTGATGGTTAAGTGTGAGGGTTAAAGGTTAACGGTGAGGGTTAAGAGTGAGGGTTAAGGGTGAGGGTTAAGATTGAGGGTTAATGGTGAGGGTTAATGGTGAGGGTTAAGGATGATGGTTAAGTGTGAGGGTTGAGGGTGAGGGTTAAGGGTGAGGGTTAAGGAATAAGGGTGAGGGTTAAAGGTGAGGGTTAAGGGTGAGGGTTAAGGGTGAGGGTTAAGGGTGAGGATTAAGGGTGAGGGTTAAGGGTGAGGGTTAAGGGTGAGGATTAAGGGTGAGGGTTAAGGGTGAGGGTTAAGGGTGAGGGTTAAAGGTGAGGGTTAAGGGTGAGGGTTAAGGGTTAAGGGTGAGGGTTAAGGGTGAAGGTTAATGGTGAGGGTTAAGGGTGAGGGTTAAGGGTGAGGGTTGAGGGAAAAGGGTGAGGGTTAAGGGTGAGGGTTAAGGGTGAGGGTTAAGGGTGAGGGTTAAGGGTGAGGGTTAAGGGTGAGGGTAAAGGGTGAGGGTTAAGGGTGAGGGTTAAGGGTGAGGGTTAAGGGTTAAGGGTGAGGGTTAAGGGTGAGGGTTAAGGGTGAGGGTGAGGGTTAAGGGTGAGGGTTAAGGATTAAGGGTTAGGGTTAAAGGTGAGGATTAAGGGTGAGGGTTAAGGGTTAAGGGTGAGGGTTAAGGGTGAGGGTTAACGGTGAGGGTTAAGGGTGAGGGTTAAGGGTGTGGGTTAAGGGTGAGGGTTAAGGGTTAAGGGTGAGGTTTAAGGGTGAGGGTTAAGCGTGAGGGTGAAGGGTGAAGGTTAAGGGTGAGGGTTAAGGGTGAGGGTTAAAGGTGAGGGTTAAGGGTGAGGGTTAAGGGTGAGGGTTAAGGGTTTAGGGTGAGGATTAAGAGTGAGCGTTAAGGGTGAGGGTTAACGGTGAGGGTTAAGGGTTAAAGTTGAGGGTTAAGGGTGAGGGTTAAGTGTTAAGCGTGAGGGTTAAGGGTGAGGGTTAAGGGTTAGGGTTAAGTGTGAGGGTTAAGGGTGAGGGTTAAGGGTCAGGGTTAAGGGTTAAGGCTGAGGGTTAAGGGTGAGGGTTAAGGGTGAGGGTTATGGGTGAGAGTTAAGGGTGAGGGTGAAGTGTGAGGGTTAAGGGTGAGGGTTAAGGGTGAGGGTTAAGGGTGAGTTTAAGGGTGAGGGTTAAGGGTGATGGTTAAGGGTGAGGGTTAAGGGTGAGGGTTAAGGGTGATGGTTAAAGGTGAGGGATAAGGGTGAGCGTTAAGGGTGAGGGTTAAGGGTGAGGGTTAAGGGTGAGGGATAAGGGTGAGGGTTATGGGTGAGGGTTAAGGGTGAGCGTTAAGGGTGAGGGTTAAGGGTGAGGGTTAAGGGTGAGGGTTAAGGGTGATGGTTAAGGGTGAGGGTTAAGGGTGAGGGTTAAGGGTGAGGGTTAATGGTGAGGGTTAAGGGTGAGGGTTAAGGGTGATGGTTAAGGGTGAGGGTTAAGGGTGAGGGTTAAGGGTGAGGGTTAACGATTAAGGGTGAGAGTTAAAGGTGAGGGTTAAGGGTGAGGGTTAAGGGTGAGGGTTAAGGGTGAGGGTTAATGGTTAAAGGTGATTGTTAAGGGTGAGGGTTAAGGGTGAGGGTTAAGGGTGAGGGTTAAGGGTGATGGTTAAGGGTGAGGGTTAAGGGTGTGGGTTAAGGGTGAGGGTTAAGGGCGAGGGTTAAGGGTGATGGTTAAGGGTGAGGGTTAAGCGTGAGAATTAAGGGTAGCGGGTTAAGGGTGAGGGTTAAGGGTGAGGGTTAAGGGTGAGGGTTAAGGGTGAGGGTTAATGATTAAAGGTGAGGGTTAAGTGTGTGGGTTAAGGGTGAGGGTTAAGGGTGAGGGTTAAGGGTGATGGTTAAGGGTGAGGGTTAAGGGTTAAGGGTGAGGGTTAAGGGTGTGGGTTAAGGGTGAGGATTAAGGGTGAGGGTTAAGGGTGAGGGTTAAGGGTGAGGGTTAAGGGTGAGGGTTAAGGGGAGGGGTAAGGGTGAGGGTTATGGGTGAGGGTTAAGGGTGAGGGTGAAGGGTGAGGGGTAAGGGTGAGGGTTATGGGTGAGGGTTAAGGGTGAGGGTTAAGGGTGAGGGTTAAGGGTGAGGGTTAAGGGTGAGGGTTAAGGGTTAAGGGTGAGGGTTAAGTGTGAGGGTTAAGGGTGAGGGTTAATGGTGAGTGTTAAGGGTGATGGTTAAGTGTAAGGGTTGAGGGTGAGGGTTAAGGGCGAGGGTTAAGGGTGAGGGTTAAGGGATAAGGGTGAGGGTTAAGGGTGAGGGTTAAGGGTGTGGGTTAAGGGTGAGGGTTAAGGGTGAGGGTTAAGGGTGAGGGTTACGGGTGAGGGTTAAGGGTTAACGGTGAGGGTTAAGAGTGAGTGTTAAGGGTGAGGGTTAAGATTGAGGGTTAATGGTGAGGGTTAATGGTGAGGGTTAAGGATGATGGTTAAGTGTGAGGGTTGAGGGTGAGGGTTAAGGGTGAGGGTTAAGGAATAAGGGTGAGGGTTAAAGGTGAGGGTTAAGGGTGAGGGATAAGTTTGAGATTTAAGGGTGAGGGTTAAGGGTGAGTGTTAAGGGTGAGGGATAAGGGTCAGGGTTAAGGGTGAGGGTTAAGGGTGAGGGTTAAGGGTGAGGATTAAGGGTGAGGGTTAAGGGTGAGGTTTAAGGGTGAGGATTAAGGGTGAGGGTTAAGGATGAGGGTTAAGGGTGAGGGTTAAAGGTGAGGGTTAAGGGTGAGGGTTAAGGGTGAGGGTTACGGGTGAGGGTTAATGGTGAGGGTTAAGGGTGAGGGTTAAGGGTGAGGGTTAAGGGAAAAGGGTGAGGGTTAAGGGTGAGGGTTAAGGGTGAGGGTTAAGGGTGAGGGTCAAGGGTGCGGGTTAAGGGTGAGGGTTAAGGGTGAGGGTTAAGGGTGAGGGTTAAGGGTGAGGGTTAAGGGTGATGGTTAAAGGTGAGGGATAAGGGTGAGCGTTAAGGGTGAGGGTTAAGGGTGAGGGTTAAGGGTGAGGGATAAGGGTGAGGGTTATGGGTGAGAGTTAAGGGTGAGGGTTAAGGGTGAGGGTTAAGGGTGAGGGTTAAGGGTGAGGGTTAAGGGTGATGGTTAAGGGTTAAGGGTGAGGGTTAAGGGTGAGGGTTAAGGGTGAGGGTTAATGGTGAGGTTTAAGGGTGAGGGTTAAGGGTGATGGTTAAGGGTGAGGGTTAAGGGTGAGGGTTAAGGGTGAGGGTTAAGGGTGAGGGTGAGGGTTAAGGGTGAGGGTTAAGGATTAAGGGTGAGGGTTAAAGGTGAGGATTAAGGGTGAGGGTTAAGGGTTAAGGGTGAGGGTTAAGGGTGAGGGTTAACGGTGAGGGTTAAGGGTGAGGGTTAAGGGTGTGGGATAAGGGTCAGGGTTAAGGGTTAAGGGTGAGGGTTAAGGGTGAGGGTTAAGGGTGAGGGTTATGGGTGAGAGTTAAGGGTGAGGGTGAAGTGTGAGGGTTAAGGGTGAGGGTTAAGGGTGAGGGTTAAGAGTGAGTTTAAGGGTGAGGGTTAAGGGTGATGGTTAAGGGTGAGGGTTAAGGGTGAGGGTTAAGGGTGATGGTTAAAGGTGAGGGATAAGGGTGAGCGTTAAGGGTGAGGGTTAAGGGTGAGGGTTAAGGGTGAGGGATAAGGGTGAGGGTTATGGGTGAGAGTTAAGGGTGAGGGTTAAGGGTGAGGGTTAAGGGTGAGGGTTAAGGGTGAGGGTTAAGGGTGATGGTTAAGGGTTAAGGGTGAGGGTTAAGGGTGAGGGTTAAGGGTGAGGGTTAATGGTGAGGTTTAAGGGTGAGGGTTAAGGGTGATGGTTAAGGGTGAGGGTTAAGGGTGAGGGTTAAGGGTGAGGGTTAACGATTAAGGGTGAGAGTTAAAGGTGAGGGTTAAGGGTGAGGGTTAAGGGTGAGGGTTAAGGGTGAGGGTTAATGGTTAAAGGTGATTGTTAAGGGTGAGGGTTAAGGGTGAGGGTTAAGGGTGAGGGTTAAGGGTGATGGTTAAGGGTGAGGGTTAAGGGTGTGGGTTAAGGGTGAGGGTTGAGGGCGAGGGTTAAGGGTGATGGTTAAGGGTGAGGGTTAAGCGTGAGAATTAAGGGTAGCGGGTTAAGGGTGAGGGTTAAGGGTGAGGGTTAAGGGTGAGGGTTAAGGGTGAGGGTTAAGGGTGAGGGTTAATGATTAAAGGTGAGGGTTAAGTGTGTGGGTTAAGGGTGAGGGTTAAGGGTGAGGGTTAAGGGTGATGGTTAAGGGTGAGGGTTAAGGGTTAAGGGTGAGGGTTAAGGGTGTGGGTTAAGGGTGAGGATTAAGGGTGAGGGTTAAGGGTGAGGGTTAAGGGTGAGGGTTAAGGGTGAGGGTTAAGGGGAGGGGTAAGGGTGAGGGTTATGGGTGAGGGTTAAGGGTGAGGGTGAAGGGTGAGGGGTAAGGGTGAGGGTTATGGGTGAGGGTTAAGGGTGAGGGTTAAGGGTGAGGGTTAAGGGTGAGGGTTAAGGGTGAGGGTTAAGGGTTAAGGGTGAGGGTTAAGTGTGAGGGTTAAGGGTGAGGGTTAATGGTGAGTGTTAAGGGTGATGGTTAAGTGTAAGGGTTGAGGGTGAGGGTTAAGGGCGAGGGTTAAGGGTGAGGGTTAAGGGTGAGGGTTAAGGGATAAGGGTGAGGGTTAAGGGTGAGGGTTAAGGGTGAGGGTTAAGGGTGAGGGTTAATGGTGAGGGTTAAGGGTGAGGGTTACGGGTGAGGGTTAAGGGTTAACGGTGAGGGTTAAGAGTGAGGGTTAAGGGTGAGGGTTAAGATTGAGGGTTAATGGTGAGGGTTAATGGTGAGGGTTAAGGATGATGGTTAAGTGTGAGGGTTGAGGGTGAGGGTTAAGGGTGAGGGTTAAGGAATAAGGGTGAGGGTTAAAGGTGAGGGTTAAGGGTGAGGGATAAGTTTGAGATTTAAGGGTGAGGGTTAAGGGTGAGTGTTAAGGGTGAGGGATAAGGGTCAGGGTTAAGGGTGAGGGTTAAGGGTGAGGGTTAAGGGTGAGGATTAAGGGTGAGGGTTATCTGTGAGGTTTAAGGGTGAGGATTAAGGGTGAGGGTTAAGGATGAGGGTTAAGGGTGAGGGTTAAAGGTGAGGGTTAAGGGTGAGGGTTAAGGGTGAGGGTTACGGGTGAGGGTTAATGGTGAGGGTTAAGGGTGAGGGTTAAGGGTGAGGGTTAAGGGAAAAGGGTGAGGGTTAAGGGTGAGGGTTAAGGGTGAGGGTTAAGGGTGAGGGTTAAGGGTGCGGGTTAAGGGTGAGGGTTAAGGGTGAGGGTTAAGGATGAGGGTTAAGGGTGAGGGTTAAGGGTTAAGGGTGAGGATTAAGGGTGAGGATTAAGGGTGAGGGTGAGGGTTAAGGGTGAGGGTTAAGGATTAAGGGTGAGGGTTAAAGGTGAGAATTAAGGGTGAGGGTTAAGGGTTAAGGGTGAGGGTTAAGGGTGAGGGTTAACGGTGAGGGTTAAGGGTGAGGGTTAAGGGTGTGGGTTAAGGGTGAGGGTTAAGGTTTAAGGGTGAGGTTTAAGGGTGAGGGTTAATCGTGAGGGTGAAGGGTGAGGGTTAAGGGTGAGGGTTAAGGGTGAGGGTTAAAGGTGAGGGTTAAGGGTGAGGGTTAAGGGTGAGGGTTAAGGGTTTAGGGTGAGGATTAAGAGTGAGCGTTAAGGGTGAGCGTTAACGGTGAGGGTTAAGGGTTAAAGGTGAGGGTTAAGGGTGAGGGTTAAGTGTTAAGCGTGAGGGTTAAGGGTGAGGGTTAAGGGTGAGGGTTATGGGTGAGAGTTAAGGGTGAGGGTGAAGTGTGAGGGTTACGGGTGAGGGTTAAGTTTGCAGGTTAAGGGTGAGGGTTAAGGGTGAGGATTAAGGGTGAGGGTTAAGGGTGATGGTTAAGTGTGAGGGTTAACGGTAATGGTTAAGGGTGAGGGTTATGGGTGAGGGTTAAGGGTGAGGGTTAAGGGTGATGGTTAAGGGTGAGGGTTAAGGGTAAAGGGTGAGGGTTAAGGGTGAGGGTTAAAGGTGAGTTTAAGGGTGAGGGTTAAGGGTGATGGTTAAGGGTGAGGGTTAAGGGTGAGGGTTAAGGGTGATGGTTAAAGGTGAGGGATAAGGGTGAGCGTTAAGGGTGAGGGTTAAGGGTGAGGGTTAAGGGTGAGGGATAAGGGTGAGGGTTATGGGTGAGGGTTAAGTGTGAGGGTTAAGGGTGAGGGTTAAGGGTGAGGGTTAAGGGTGAGGGTTAAGGGTGAGGGTTAAGGGTTAAGGGTGAGGGTTAAGGGTGAGGGTTAAGGGTGAGGGTTAATGATGAGGGTTAAGGGTGAGGGTTAAGGGTGATGGTTAAGGGTGAGGGTTAAGGGTGAGGGTTAAGGGTGAGGGTTAACGATTAAGGGTGAGAGTTAAAGGTGAGGGTTAAGGGTGAGGGTTAAGGGTTAAGGGTGAGGGTTAGGTGTGAGGGTTAAGGGTGAGGGTTAATGGTGAGGGTTAAGGGTGATGGTTAAGTGTGAGGGTTGAGGGTGAGGGTTAAGGGCGAGGGTTAAGGGTGAGGGTTAAGGGATAAGGGTGAGGGTTAAGGGTGAGGGTTAAGGGTGAGGGTTAAGGGTGAGGGTTAAGGGTGAGGGTTAAGGGTGAGGGTTAAGGGTGAGGGTTAAAGGTTAACGGTGAGGGTTAAGAGTGAGGGTTAAGGGTGAGGGTTAATGGTGAGGGTTAATGGTGAGGGTTAAGGATGATGGTTAAGTGTGAGGGTTGAGGGTGAGGGTCAAGGGTGAGGGTTAAGGAATAAGGGTGAGGGTTAAAGGTGAGGGTTAAGGGTGAGGGATAAGTTTGAGATTTAAGGGTGAGGGTTATGGGTGAGTGTTGAGGGTGAGGGATAAGGGTCAGGGTTAAGGGTGAGGGTTAAGGGTGAGGGTTAAGGGTGAGGATTAAGGGTGAGGGTTAAGGGTGAGGGTTAAGGGTGAGGATTAAGGGTGAGGGTTAAGGGTGAGGGTTAAGGGTGAGGGTTAAAGGTGAGGGTTAAGGGTGAGGGTTAAGGGTTAAGGGTGAGGGTTAAGGGTGAAGGTTAATGGTGAGGGTTAAGGGTGAGGGTTAAGGGTGAGGGTTAAGGGTTAAGGGTGAGGTTTAAGGGTGAGGGTTAAGCGTGAGGGTGAAGGGTGAAGGTTAAGGGTGAGGGTTAAGGGTGAGGGTTAAAGGTGAGGGTTAAGGGTGAGGGTTAAGGGTGAGGGTTAAGGGTTTAGGGTGAGGATTAAGAGTGAGCGTTAAGGGTGAGGGTTAACGGTGAGGGTTAAGGGTTAAAGGTGAGGGTTAAGGGTGAGGGTTAAGTGTTAAGCGTGAGGGTTAAGGGTGAGGGTTAAGGGTTAGGGTTAAGTGTGAGGGTTAAGGGTGAGGGTTAAGGGTCAGGGTTAAGGGTTAAGGGTGAGGGTTAAGGGTGAGGGTTAAGGGTGAGGGTTATGGGTGAGAGTTAAGGGTGAGGGTGAAGTGTGAGGGTTAAGGGTGAGGGTTAAGGGTGAGGGTTAAGGGTGAGTTTAAGGGTGAGGGTTAAGGGTGATGGTTAAGGGTGAGGGTTAAGGGTGAGGGTTAAGGGTGATGGTTAAAGGTGAGGGATAAGGGTGAGCGTTAAGGGTGAGGGTTAAGGGTGAGGGTTAAGGGTGAGGGATAAGGGTGAGGGTTATGGGTGAGGGTTAAGGGTGAGGGTTAAGGGTGAGGGTTAAGGGTGAGGGTTAAGGGTGAGGGTTAAGGGTGAGGGTTAAGGGTTAAGGGTGAGGGTTAAGGGTGAGGGTTAATGGTGAGGGTTAAGGGTGAGGGTTAAGGGTGATGGTTAAGGGTGAGGGTTAAGGGTGAGGGTTAAGGGTGAGGGTTAACGATTAAGGGTGAGAGTTAAAGGTGAGGGTTAAGGGTGAGGGTTAAGGGTGAGGGTTAAGGGTGAGGGTTAATGTTTAAAGGTGATTGTTAAGGGTGAGGGTTAAGGGTGAGGGTTAAGGGTGAGGGTTAAGGGTGATGGTTAAGGGTGAGGGTTAAGCGTGTGGGTTAAGGGTGAGGGTTAAGGGCGAGGGTTAAGGGTGATGGTTAAGGGTGAGGGTTAAGCGTGAGAATTAAGGGTAGCGGGTTAAGGGTGAGGGTTAAGGGTGAGGGTTAAGGGTGAGGGTTAAGGGTGAGGGTTAAGGGTGAGGGTTAAGGGTGAGGGTTAATGATTAAAGGTGAGGGTTAAGTGTGTGGGTTAAGGGTGAGGGTTAAGGGTGAGGGTTAAGGGTGATGGTTAAGGGTGAGGGTTAAGGGTTAAGGGTGAGGGTTAAGGGTGTGGGTTAAGGGTGAGGATTAAGGGTGAGGGTTAAGGGTGAGGGTTAAGGGTGAGGGTTAAGGGTGAGGGTTAAGGGTGAGGGGTAAGGGTTATGGGTGAGGGTTAAGGGTGAGGGTGAAGGGTGAGGGGTAAGGGTGAGGGTTATGGGTGAGGGTTAAGGGTGAGGGTTAAGGGTGAGGGTTAAGGGTGAGGGTTAAGGGTGAGGGTTAAGGGTTAAGGGTGAGGGTTAAGTGTGAGGGTTAAGGGTGAGGGTTAATGGTGAGGGTTAAGGGTGATGGTTAAGTGTAAGGGTTGAGGGTGAGGGTTAAGGGCGAGGGTTAAGGGTGAGGGTTAAGGGATAAGGGTGAGGGTTAAGGGTGAGGGTTAAGGGTGAGGGTTAAGGGTGAGGGTTAAGGGTGAGGGTTAAGGGTGAGGGTTACGGGTGAGGGTTAAGGGTTAACGGTGAGGGTTAAGAGTGAGGGTTAAGGGTGAGGGTTAAGGTTGAGGGTTAATGGTGAGGGTTAATGGTGAGGGTTAAGGATGATGGTTAAGTGTGAGGGTTGAGGGTGAGGGTTAAGGGTGAGGGTTAAGGAATAAGGGTGATGGTTAAAGGTGAGGGTTAAGGGTGAGGGATAAGTTTGAGATTTAAGGGTGAGGGTTAAGGGTGAGTGTTAAGGGTGAGGGATAAGGGTCAGGGTTAAGGGTGAGGGTTAAGGGTGAGGGTTAAGGGTGAGGATTAAGGGTGAGGGTTAAGGGTGAGGGTTAAGGGTGAGGATTAAGGGTGAGGGTTAAGGATGAGGGTTAAGGGTGAGGGTTAAAGGTGAGGGTTAAGGGTGGGGGTCAAGGGTTAAGGGTGAGGGTTAAGGGTGAGGGTTAATGGTGAGGGTTAAGGGTGAGGGTTAAGGGTGAGGGTTAAGGGAAAAGGGTGAGGGTTAAGGGTGAGGGTTAAGGGTGAGGGTTAAGGGTGAGGGTTAAGGGTGCGGGTTAAGGGTGAGGGTTAAGGGTGAGGGTTAAGGGTTAAGGGTGAGGGTTAAGGGTGAGGGTTAACGGTGAGGGTTAAGGGTGAGGGTTAAGGGTGTGGGTTAAGGGTGAGGGTTAAGGGTTAAGGGTGAGGTTTAAGGGTGAGGGTTAAGCGTGAGGGTGAAGGGTGAGGGTTAAGGGTGAGGGTTAAGGGTGAGGGTTAAAGGTGAGGGTTAAGGGTGAGGGTTAAGGGTGAGGGTTAAGGGTTTAGGGTGAGGATTAAGAGTGAGCATTAAGGGTGAGGGTTAACGGTGAGGGTTAAGGGTTAAAGGTGAGGGTTAAGGGTGAGGGTTAAGTGTTAAGCGTGAGGGTTAAGGGTGAGGGTTAAGGGTGAGGGTTATGGGTGAGAGTTAAGGGTGAGGGTGAAGTGTGAGGGTTAAGGGTGAGGGTTAAGTTTGCAGGTTAAGGGTGAGGGTTAAGGGTGAGGATTAAGGGTGAGGGTTAAGGGTGATGGTTAAGTGTGAGGGTTAACGGTAATGGTTAAGGGTGAGGGTTATGGGTGAGGGTTAAGGGTGAGGGTTAAGGGTGATGGTTAAGGGTGAGGGTTAAGGGTAAAGGGTGAGGGTTAAGGGTGAGGGTTAAAGGTGAGTTTAAGGGTGAGGGTTAAGGGTGATGGTTAAGGGTGAGGGTTAAGGGTGAGGGTTAAGGGTGATGGTTAAAGGTGAGGGATAAGGGTGAGCGTTAAGGGTGAGGGTTAAGGGTGAGGGTTAAGGGTGAGGGATAAGGGTAAGGGTTATGGGTGAGGGTTAAGTGTGAGGGTTAAGGGTGAGGGTTAAGGGTGAGGGTTAAGGGTGAGGGTTAAGGGTGAGGGTTAAGGGTTAAGGGTGAGGGTTAAGGGTGAGGGTTAAGGGTGAGGGTTAATGGTGAGGGTTAAGGGTGGGGGTTAAGGGTGATGGTTAAGGGTGAGGTTAAGGGTGAGGGTTAAGGGTGAGGGTTAACGATTAAGGGTGAGAGTTAAAGGTGAGGGTTAAGGGTGAGGTTTAAGGGTGAGGGTTAAGGGTGAGGGTTAATGGTTAAAGGTGATTGTTAAGGGTGAGGGTTAAGGGTGAGGGTTAAGGGTGAGGGTTAAGGGTGATGGTTAAGGGTGAGGGTTAAGGGTGTGGGTTAAGGGTGAGGGTTAAGGGCGAGGGTTAAGGGCGAGGGTTAAGGGTGAAGGTTAAGGGTGAGGGTTAATGGTGAGGGTTAAGGGTGAGGGTTAATGGTTAAGGGTGAGGGTTAAGGGTGAGGGTTAAGGGTGAGGGTTAAGGGTGAGGGTTAAGGGTGATGGTTAAGTGTGAGGGTTGAGTGTGAGTGTTAAGGGCGAGGGTTAAGGATTAAGGGTGAGAGTTAAAGGTGATGGTTAAGGGTGAGGGTTAAGAGTGAAGGTTAAGGGTGAGGGTTAAGGGTGAGGGTTAAGGGTTAAGGGTGTGGGTTAAGGGTGACGGTTAAGGGTGAGGGTTAAGGGTGAGGGTTAAGAATGATGGTTAATGGTGAGGGTTAAGGGTGAGAGTTAAGGGTGAGGGATAAGGGTGTGGGTTATGGGTGAGGGTTAAGGGTGAGGGTTAAGGGTGAGGGTTAAGGGTTAAGGGTGTGTGTTAATGGTGAGGGTTAAGGGTGAGGGTTAAGGGTGAGGGTTAAGGGTGAGGGTTAAGGGTGATTGTTAAGAGTGAGGGTTAAGGGTGAGAGTTAAGGGTGAGGGTTAAGGGTGAGAGTTACGGGTGAGGGTTAAGGGTGAGGGTTAAGGGTGATGGTTAAGGGTGAGGGTTAAGGGTGAGGGGTAAGGGTGAGGGTTATGGGTGAGGGTTAAGGGTGAGGGTTAAGGGTGAGGGTTAAGGGTGAGTGTTAAGGGTGATGGTTAAGGGTGAGGGTTAAGGGTTAAGGGTGTTGGTTAAGGGTGAGGGTTAAGGGTGAGGGTTAAGGGTGAGGGTTAAGGGTGAGGGATAAGGGTGAGGGTTATGGGTGAGAGTTAAGGGTGAGGGTTAAGGTTGAGGGTTAAGGGTTAAGGGTGAGTGTTAAGGGTGAGGGTTAAGGGTGAGGGTTAAGGGTGATGGTTAAGGGTGATGGTGAAGGGTGAGGGTTAAGGGTGAGGGTTAAGGGTGAGGGTTAAAGGTGAGGGTTAAGGGTGAGGGTTAAGGGTGAGGGTTAAGGGTTTAGGGTGAGGATTAAGAGTGAGCGTTAAGGGTGAGGGTTAACGGTGAGGGTTAAGGGTTAAAGGTGAGGGTTAAGGGTGAGGGTTAAGTGTTAAGCGTGAGGGTTAAGGGTGAGGGTTAAGGGTGAGGGTTATGGGTGAGAGTTAAGGGTGAGGGTGAAGTGTGAGGGTTAAGGGTGAGGGTTAAGTTTGCAGGTTAAGGGTGAGGGTTAAGGGTGAGGATTAAGGGTGAGGGTTAAGGGTGATGGTTAAGTGTGAGGGTTAACGGTAATGGTTAAGGGTGAGGGTTATGGGTGAGGGTTAAGGGTGAGGGTTAAGGGTGATGGTTAAGGGTGAGGGTTAAGGGTAAAGGGTGAGGGTTAAGGGTGAGGGTTAAAGGTGAGTTTAAGGGTGAGGGTTAAGGGTGATAGTTAAGGGTGAGGGTTAAGGGTGAGGGTTAAGGGTGATGGTTAAAGGTGAGGGATAAGGGTGAGCGTTAAGGGTGAGGGTTAAGGGTGAGGGTTAAGGGTGAGGGATAAGGGTAAGGGTTATGGGTGAGGGTTAACTGTGAGGGTTAAGGGTGAGGGTTAAGGGTGAGGGTTAAGGGTGAGGGTTAAGGGTTAAGGGTGAGGGTTAAGGGTGAGGGTTAAGGGTGAGGGTTAATGGTGAGGGTTAAGGGTGAGGGTTAAGGGTGATGGTTAAGGGTGAGGGTTAAGGGTGAGGGTTAAGGGTGAGGGTTAACGATTAAGGGTGAGAGTTAAAGGTGAGGGTTAAGGGTGAGGGTTAAAGGTGAGGGTTAAGGGTGAGGGATAAGTTTGAGATTTAAGGGTGAGGTTTAAGGGTGAGTGTTAAGGGTGAGGGATAAGGGTCAGGGTTAAGGGTGAGGGTTAAGGGTGAGGGTTAAGGGTGAGGGTTAAGGGTGAGGGTTAAGGGTGAGGGTTAAGGGTGATGGTTAAGGGTGAGGGTTAAGGGTGTGGGTTAAGGGTGAGGGTTAAGGGCGAGGGTTAAGGGCGAGGGTTAAGGGTGAAGGTTAAGGGTGAGGGTTAATGGTGAGGGTTAAGGGTGAGGGTTAATGGGTAAGGGTGAGGGTTAAGGGTGAGGGTTAAGGGTGAGGGTTAAGGGTGAGGGTTAAGGGTGATGGTTAAGTGTGAGGGTTGAGTGTGAGTGTTAAGGGCGAGGGTTAAGGATTAAGGGTGAGAGTTAAAGGTGATGGTTAAGGGTGAGGGTTAAGAGTGAAGGTTAAGGGTGAGGGTTAAGGGTGAGGGTTAAGGGTTAAGGGTGAGGGTTAAGGGTGAGGGTTAAGGGTGAGGGTTAAGGGTGAGGGTTAAGGATGATGGTTAATGGTGAGGGTTAAGGGTGAGAGTTAAGGGTGAGGGATAAGGGTGTGGGTTATGGGTGAGGGTTAAGGGTGAGGGTTAAGGGTGAGGGTTAAGGGTTAAGGGTGTGTGTTAATGGTGAGGGTTAAGGGTGAGGGTTAAGGGTGAGGGTTAAGGGTGAGGGTTAAGGGTGATTGTTAAGCGTGAGGGTTAAGGGTGAGAGTTAAGGGTGAGGGTTAAGGGTGAGAGTTACGGGTGAGGGTTAAGGGTGAGGGTTAAGGGTGATGGTTAAGGGTGAGGGTTAAGGGTGAGGGGTAAGGGTGAGGGTTATGGGTGAGGGTTAAGGGTGAGGGTTAAGGGTGAGGGTTAAGGGTGAGTGTTAAGGGTGATGGTTAAGGGTGAGGGTTAAGGGTTAAGGGTGTTGGTTAAGGGTGAGGGTTAAGGGTGAGGGTTAAGGGTGAGGGTTAAGGGTGAGGGATAAGGGTGAGGGTTATGGGTGAGAGTTAAGGGTGAGGGTTAAGGTTGAGGGTTAAGGGTTAAGGGTGAGTGTTAAGGGTGAGGGTTAAGGGTGAGGGTTAAGGGTGATGGTTAAGGGTGATGGTTAAGGGTGAGGGTTAATGGTGAGGGTTAAGGGTGAGGGTTAAGGGTGAGGGTTAAGGGTGAGTGTTAAGGGTGAGGGTTAAGGTTGAGGGTTAAGGGTGAGGGTTAAGGGTGAGGGTTAAGGGTGAGGGTTAAGGGTGAGGGTTAAGGGTGAGGGTTAAGGGTGAGGGTTAAGGGTGAGGGTTAAGGGTGAGGGTTAAGGGTGAGGGTTAAGGGTGAGTGTTAAGGGTGAGGGTTAAGGTTGAGGGTTAAGGGTGAGGGTTAAGGGTGAGGGTTAAGGGTGAGGGTTAAGGGTGAGGGTTAAGGGTGAGGGTTAAGGGTGAGGGTTAAGGGTGAGGGTTAAGGGTTAAGGGTGAGGGTTAAGGTTGAGGGTTAAGGGTGAGGGTTAAGGGTGAGGGTTAAGGGTGATGGTTAAGCGTGAGGGTTAAGGGTGAGAGTTAAGGGTGAGGGTTAAGGGTGAGAGTTACAGGTGAGGGTTAAGGGTGAGGGTTAAGGGTGATGGTTAAGGGTGAGGGTTATGGGTGAGGGTTAAGGGTGAGGGTTAAGGGTGAGGGATAAGGGTGAGTGTTAAGGGTGAGGGTTAAGGGTGAGGGTTAAGGGTTAAGGGTGTTGGTTAAGGGTGAGGGTTAAGGGTGATGGTTAAGGGTGATGGTTAAGGGTGAGGGTTAAGGGTGAGAGTTAAGGGTGATGGTTAAGGGTGTGGGTTAAGGGTGATGGTTAAGGGTGAGGGTTAAGGGTGAGGGTTAATGGTGAGGGTTAAGGGTGAGGGTTAAGGGTGAGGGTTATGGGTGAGTTTGAAGGGTGAGGGTTAAGGTTGAGGGTTAAGGGTGAGGGTTAAGGGTGAGGGTTAAGGGTGATGGTTAAGGGTGAGGGTTAAGCGTGAGAATTAAGGGTGAGGGTTAAGGGTGAGGGTTAAGGGTGAGGGTTAAGGGTGAGGGTTAAGCGTGAGGGTTAATGGTGAGGGTTGAGGGTGAGGGTTAAGGGCGAGGGTTAAGGATTAAGGGTGAGGGTTAAAGGTGAGGGTTAACGGTAATGGTTAAGGGTGAGGGTTAAGGTTGAGGGTTAAGGGTGAGGGTTAACGGTGAGGGTTAAGGGTTAAGGCTGAGGGTTAAGGGTGAGAGTTAAGGGTGAGGGTTAAGGGTGAGGGTTAAGGGTGAGGGTTAAGGGTGAGGGTTAAGGGTGAGGGTTAAGGGTGAGGGTTAAGGGTGAGGGTTAAAGGTGAGGGATAAGGGTGAGGGATATGGGTGAGTGTTAAGGGTGAGAGTTAAGGATTAAGGGTGAGGGTTAAGTGTGAGGGTTAAGGGTTAAGGGTGAGTGTTAAGGGTGAGGTTTAAGGGTGAGGGTTAAGGGTGAGGGTTAAGGGTGAGGGTTAAGGGTGATGGTTAAGGGTGATGGTTAAGGGTGAGGTTTAAGTGTGAGGGTTAAGGGTGAGGGTTAAGTGTGAGGGTTAAGGATGAGGGTTAATGGTGAGGGTTAAGGGTGAGGGTTAAGGGTGATGGTTAAGAGTGAGGTTTGAGGGTAAGTGTTAAGGGTGAGGGTTAAGGGTTAAGGGTGAGGGTTAAGGGTGATGGTTAAGGGTGAGGGTTAAGGGTTAAGTGTGAGGGTTAAGGGTGAGGGTTAAGGGTGAGGGTTAAGGGTGAGGGTTAAGGGTGAGGGTTAAGGGTGATGGTTAAGGGTGAGGGTTAAGCGTGAGAATTAAGGGTGAGGGTTAAGGGTGAGTGTTAAGGGTGAAGGTTAAGGGTGAGGGTTAAGCGTGAGGGTTAATGGTGAGGGTTAAGTTTGAGGGTTAAGGGTGATGGTTAAGTGAGGGTTGAGGGTGAGGGTTAAGGGCGAGGGTTAAGGATTAAGGGTGAGGGTTAAAGGTGAGGGTTAAGGGTGAGGGTTAAGGGTGAGGGTTAAGGTTGAGGGTTAAGGGTGAGGGTTAACGGTGAGGGTTAAGGGTTAAGGGTGAGGGTTAAGGGTGAGAGTTAAGGGTGAGGGTTAAGGGTGAGGGTTAAGGGTGAGGGTTAAGGGTGAGGGTTAAGGGTGAGGGTTAAGGGTGAGGGTTAAGGGTGAGGGTTAAGGGTGAGGGATAAGGGTGAGGGATATGGGTGAGAGTTAAGGGTCAGGGTTAAGGGTGAGGGTTAAGGGTTAAGGGTGAGTGTTAAGGGTGAGGGTTAAGGGTGAGGGTTAAGGGTGAGGGTTAAGGGTGAGGGTTAAGGGTGAGGGTTAAGGGTGAGGGTTAAGGGTGAGGGTTAAGGGTGAGGGTTAAAGGTTAACGGTGAGGGTTAAGAGTGAGGGTTAAGGGTGAGGGTTAAGGTTGAGGGTTAATGGTGAGGGGTAATGGTGAGGGTTAAGGATGATGGTTAAGTGTGAGGGTTGAGGGTGAGGGTTAAGGGTGAGGGTTAAGGAATAAGGGTGAGGGTTAAAGGTGAGGGTTAAGGGTGAGGGATAAGTTTGAGATTTAAGGGTGAGGGTTAAGGGTGAGTGTTAAGGGTGAGGGATAAGGGTCAGGGTTAAGGGTGAGGGTTAAGGGTGAGGGTTAAGGGTGAGGATTAAGGGTGAGGGTTAAGGGTGAGGGTTAAGGGTGAGGATTAAGGGTGAGGGTTAAGGGTGAGGGTTAAGGGTGAGGGTTAAAGGTGAGGGTTAAGGGTGAGGGTTAAGGGTTAAGGGTGAGGGTTAAGGGTGAAGGTTAAGGGTGAGGGTTAAGGGTGAGGGTTAAGAGTGATGGTTAAGGGTGAGGGTTAAGCGTTAAGGGTGAGGGTTAAGGGTGAGGGTTAAGGGTTAAGGGTGAGGGTTAAGGGTGAAGGTTAAGGGTGAGGGTTAAGGGTGAGGGTTAAGGGTGATGGTTAAGGGTGAGGGTTAAGCGTGAGAATTAAGGGTGAGGGTGAAGGGTGAGGGTTAAGGGTGAGTGTTAAGGGTGAGGGTTAAGGGTGAGGGTTAAGGGTGAGGGGTAAGGGTGAGGGTTATGGGTGAGGGTTAAGGGTGAGGGTTAAGGGTGAGGGTTAAGGGTGAGAGTTAAGGGTGAGGGTTAAGGGTGAGGGTTAAGGGTGAGGGTTAAGGGTGAGGGTTAAGGGTGATGGTTAAGGGTGAGGGTTAAGGGTGAGGGGTAAGGGTGAGGGTTATGGGTGAGGGTTAAGGGTGAGGGTTAAGGGTGATGTTTAAGGGTGAGGGTTAAGGGTTAAGGGTGAGTGTTAAGGGTGTGGGTTAAGGGTGAGGGTTAAGGATGATGGTTAAGGGTGAGGGTTAAGGGTGAGGGTTAAGGGTGATGGTTAAGGGTGAGGGTTAAGGGTGAGAGTTAAGGGTGAGGGTTAATCGTGGGGGTTAATGGTGAGGGTTAAGGGTGAGGGTTAAGGGTTAAGGGTGAGTGTTAAGGTGAGGGTTAAGGGTGAGGGTTAAGGGTGAGGGTTAAGGATGATGGTTAAGGGTGAGGGTTAAGGGTGAGGGTTAAGGGTGAGGATTAAGGGTGAGGGTTAAGGGTGAGGGTTAAGGGTGAGGGTTAAAGGTGAGGGTTAAGGGTGAGGGTTAAGGGTTAAGGGTGAGGGTTAAGGGTGAAGGTTAAGGGTGAGGGTTAAGGGTGAGGGTTAAGAGTGATGGTTAAGGGTGAGGGTTAAGCGTTAAGGGTGAGGGTTAAGGGTGAGGGTTAAGGGTTAAGGGTGAGGGTTAAGGGTGAAGGTTAAGGGTGAGGGTTAAGGGTGAGGGTTAAGGGTGATGGTTAAGGGTGAGGGTTAAGCGTGAGAATTAAGGGTGAGGGTGAAGGGTGAGGGTTAAGGGTGAGTGTTAAGGGTGAGGGTTAAGGGTGAGGGTTAAGGGTGAGGGGTAAGGGTGAGGGTTATGGGTGAGGGTTAAGGGTGAGGGTTAAGGGTGAGGGTTAAGGGTGAGAGTTAAGGGTGAGGGTTAAGGGTGAGGGTTAAGGGTGAGGGTTAAGGGTGAGGGTTAAGGGTGATGGTTAAGGGTGAGGGTTAAGGGTGAGGGGTAAGGGTGAGGGTTATGGGTGAGGGTTAAGGGTGAGGGTTAAGGGTGATGTTTAAGGGTGAGGGTTAAGGGTTAACGGTGAGTGTTAAGGGTGTGGGTTAAGGGTGAGGGTTAAGGATGATGGTTAAGGGTGAGGGTTAAGGGTGAGGGTTAAGGGTGATGGTTAAGGGTGAGGGTTAAGGGTGAGAGTTAAGGGTGAGGGTTAATCGTGGGGGTTAATGGTGAGGGTTAAGGGAGAGGGTTAAGGGTTAAGGGTGAGTGTTAAGGTGAGGGTTAAGGGTGAGGGTTAAGGGTGAGGGTTAAGGATGATGGTTAAGGGTGAGGGTTAAGGGTGAGGGTTAAGGGTGAGGGTTAAGGTTGAGGGTTAAGGGTGAGGGTTAAGGGTGAGGGTTAAGGGTGAGGGTTAAGGGTGAGGGTTAAGGGTGAGGGTTAAGGGTGAGGGTTAAGGGTGAGGGTTAAGGGTTAAGGGTGAGGGTTAAGGGTGAGGGTTAAGGGTGAGGGTTAAGGGTGAGGGTTAATGGTGAAGGTTAAGGGTGATGGTTAAGCGTGAGGGTTGAGGGTGAGGGTTAAGGGCGAGTGTTAAGGATTAAGGGTGAGGGTTAAAGGTGAGGGTTAAGGGTGAGTGTTAAGGGTGAGGGTTAAGGGTGAGGGTTAAGGGTGAGGGTTAAGGGTTAAGGGTGAGTGTTAAGGGTGAGGGTTAAGGGTGAGGGTTAAGCGTGAGGGTTAATGGTGAGGGTTAAGTGTGCGGGTTAAGGGTGATGGTTAAGTGAGGGTTGAGGGTGAGGGTTAAGGGCGAGGGTTAAGGATTAAGGGTGAGGGTTAAAGGTGAGGGTTAAGGGTGAGGGTTAAGGGTGAGGGTTAAGGTTGAGGGTTAAGGGTGAGGGTTAATGGTGAGGGTTAAGGGTTAAGGGTGAGGGTTAAGGGTGAGAGTTAAGGGTGAGGGTTAAGGGTGAGGGTTAAGGGTGAGGGTTAAGGGTGAGGGTTAAGGGTGAGGGTTAAGGGTGAGGGTTAAGGGTGAGGGATAAGGGTGAGGGATATGGGTGAGAGTTAAGGGTGAGGGTTAAGGGTGAGGGTTAAGGGTTAAGGGTGAGTGTTAAGGGTGAGGGTTAAGGGTGAGGGTTAAGGGTGAGGGTTAAGGGTGATGGTTAAGGGTGATGGTTAAGGATGAGGGTTAAGGGTGAGGGTTAAGGGTGAGGGTTAAGGGTGAGGTTTAAGGGTGAGGGTTAAGGGTGAGGGTTAAGGTTGAGGGTTAAGGGTGAGGGTTAGGGGTGAGGGTTAAGGGTGAGGGTTAAGGGTGAGGGTTAAGGGTGAGGGTTAAGGGTGAGGGTTAAGGGTTAAGGGTGAGGGTTAAGGGTGAGGGTTAAGGGTGAGGGTTAAGGGTGAGGGTTAATGGTGAAGGTTAAGGGTGATGGTTAAGTGTGAGGGTTGAGTGTGAGGGTTAAGGGCGAGGGTTAATAATTAAGGGTGAGGGTTAAAGGTGAGGGTTAAGGGTGAGGGTTAAGGGTGAGGGTTAAGGGTGATGGTTAAGGGTGAGGGTTAAGCGTGAGAATTAAGGGTGAGGGTTAAGGGTGAGGGTTAAGGGTGAGGGTTAAGGGTGAGGGTTAAGGGTGAGGGTTAAGGGTGAGGGTTAAGGATTAAGGGTGAGGGATAAGTGTGAGGGTTAAGGGTGAGGGTTAAGGGTGAGGGTTAAGAGTGATGGTTAAAGGTGAGGGTTAAGGGTTAAGGGTGAGGGTTAAGGGTGAGGGTTAAGGGTGAGGGTTAAGGGTGAGGGTTAAGGGTGAGGGTTAAGGGTGATGGTTAAGGGTGAGGGTTAAGCGTGAGAATTAAGGGTGAGGGTGAAGGGTGAGGGTTAAGGGTGAGGGTTAAGGGTGAGGGTTAAGGGTGAGGGTTAAGGGTGAGGGGTAAGGGTGAGGGTTATGGGTGAGGGTTAAGGGTGAGGGTTAAGGGTGAGAGTTAAGGGTGAGGGTTAAGGGTGAGGGTAAAGGGTGAGGGTTAAGGGTGAGGGTTAAGGGTGATGGTTAAGGGTTAAGGGTGAGGGGTAAGGGTGAGGGTTATGGGTGAGAGTTAATGGTGAGGGTTAAGGGTGAGGGTTAAGGTGGGGGTTAAGGGTTAAGGGTGAGTGTTAAGGGTGAGGGTTAAGGGTGAGGGTTAAGGATGATGGTTAAGGGTGAGGGTTAAGGGTGAGGGTTAAGGGTGATGGTTAAGGGTGAGGGTTAAGGGTGAGAGTTAAGGGTGAGGGTTAAGGGTGAGGGTTAAGGGTGAGGGTTAAGGGTGAGTGTTAAGGGTGAGGGTTAAGGGTGAGGGTTAAGGGTGAGGGATAAGGGTGAGGGATATGGGTGAGAGATAAGGGTGAGGGTTAAGGGTGAGGGTTAAGGGTTAAGGGTGAGTGTTAAGGTGAGGTTTAAGGGTGAGGGTTAAGGGTGAGGGTTAAGGTTGATGGTTAAGGGTGAGGGTTAAGGGTGAGGTTTAAGGGTGAGGGTTAAGGGTGAGGGTTAAGGTTGAGGGTTAAGGGTGAGGGTTCAGGGTGAGGGTTAAGGGTGAGGATTAAGGGTGAGGGTTAAGGGTGAGGGTTAAGGGTGAGGGTTAATGGTTAAGGGTGTGGGTTAAGGGTGAGGGTTAAGGGTGAGGGTTAAGGGTGAGGGTTAATGGTGAGGGTTAAGGGTGAAGGTTAAGGGTGATGGTTAAGGGTGAGGGTTAAGGGTGAGGGTTATGGGTGAGAGTTAAGGGTGAGGGTGAAGTGTGAGGGTTAAGGGTGAGGGTTAAGGGTGAGGGTTAAGGGTGAGTTTAAGGGTGAGGGTTAAGGGTGATGGTTAAGGGTGAGGGTTAAGGGTGAGGGTTAAGGGTGATGGTTAAAGGTGAAGGATAAGGGTGAGCGTTAAGGGTGAGGGTTAAGGGTGAGGGTTAAGGGTGAGGGATAAGCGTGAGGGTTATGGGTGAGGGTTAAGGGTGAGGGTTAAGGGTGAGGGTTAAGGGTGAGGGTTAAGGGTGAGGGTTAAGGGTGAGGGTTAAGGGTTAAGGGTGAGGGTTAAGGGTGAGGGTTAAGGGTGAGGGTTAATGGTGAGGGTTAAGGGTGAGGGTTAAGGGTGATGGTTAAGGGTGAGGGTGAAGGGTGAGGGGTAAGGGTGAGGGTTATGGGTGAGGGTTAAGGGTGAGGGTTAAGGGTGAGGGTTAAGGGTGAGGGTTAAGGGTGAGGGTTAAGGGTTAAGGGTGAGGGTTAAGTGTGAGGGTTAAGGGTGAGGGTTAATGGTGAGGGTTAAGGGTGATGGTTAAGTGTAAGGGTTGAGGGTGAGGGTTAAGGGCGAGGGTTAAGGGTGAGGGTTAATGGATAAGGGTGAGGGTTAAGGGTGAGGGTTAAGGGTGAGGGTTAAGGGTGAGGGTTAAGGGTGAGGGTTAAGGGTGAGGGTTACGGGTGAGGGTTAAGGGTTAACGGTGAGGGTTAACAGTGAGGGTTAAGGGTGAGGGTTAAGGTTGAGGGTTAATGGTGAGGGTTAATGGTGAGGGTTAAGGATGATGGTTAAGTGTGAGGGTTGAGGGTGAGGGTTAAGGGTGAGGGTTAAGGAATAAGGGTGAGGGTTCAAGGTGAGGGTTAAGGGTGAGGGTTAAGGGTGAGGGTTAACGATTAAGGGTGAGAGTTAAAGGTGAGGGTTAAGGGTGAGGGTTAAGGGTGAGGGTTAAGGGTGAGGGTTAATGGTTAAAGGTGAGGGTTAAGGGTGAGGGTTAAGGGTGTGGGTTAAGGGTGAGGGTTAAGGGCGAGGGTTAAGGGTGATGGTTAAGGGTGAGGGTTAAGCGTGAGAAATAAGGGTAGCGGGTTAAGGGTGAGGGTTAAGGGTGAGGGTTAAGGGTGAGGGTTAAGGGTGAGGGTTAAGGGTGAGGGTTAAGGGTTAAGGGTGAGGGTTAAGGGTGAGGGTTAAGGGTGAGGGTTAATGGTGAGGGTTAAGGGTGAGGGTTAAGGGTGATGGTTAAGGGTGAGGGTTAAGGGTGAGGGTTATGGGTGAGAGTTAAGGGTGAGGGTGAAGTGTGAGGGTTAAGGGTGAGGGTTAAGGGTGAGGGTTAAGGGTGAGTTTAAGGGTGAGGGTTAAGGGTGATGGTTAAGGGTAAGGGTTAAGGGTGAGGGTTAAGGGTGATGGTTAAAGGTGAGGGATAAGGGTGAGCGTTAAGGGTGAGGGTTAAGGGTGAGGGTTAAGGGTGAGGGATAAGCGTGAGGGTTATGGGTGAGGGTTAAGGGTGAGGGTTAAGGGTGAGGGTTAAGGGTGAGGGTTAAGGGTGAGGGTTAAGGGTGAGGGTTAAGGGTTAAGGGTGAGGGTTAAGGGTGAGGGTTAAGGGTGAGGGTTAATGGTGAGGGTTAAGGGTGAGGGTTAAGGGTGATGGTTAAGGGTGAGGGTTAAGGGTGAGGGTTAAGGGTGAGGGTTAACGATTAAGGGTGAGAGTTAAAGGTGAGGGTTAAGGGTGAGGGTTAAGGGTGAGGGTTAAGGGTGAGGGTTAATGGTTAAAGTTGATTGTTAAGGGTGAGGGTTAAGGGTGAGGGTTAAGGGTGAGGGTTAAGGGTGAGGGTTAAGGGCGAGGGTTAAGGGTGATGGTTAAGGGTGAGGGTTAAGCATGAGAGTTAAGGGTAGCGGGTTAAGGGTGAGGGTTAAAGGTGAGGGTTAAGGGTGAGGGTTAAGGGTGAGGGTTAATGATTAAAGGTGAGGGTTAAGTGTGTGGGTTAAGGGTGAGGGTTAAGGGTGAGGGTTAAGGGTGATGGTTAAGGGTGAGGGTTAAGGGTTAAGGGTGAGGGTTAAGGGTGTGGGTTATGGGTGAGAGTTAAGGGTGAGGGTGAAGTGTGAGGGTTAAGGGTGAGGGTTAAGGGTGAGGGTTAAGGGTGAGTTTAAGGGTGAGGGTTAAGGGTGATGGTTAAGGGTGAGGGTTAAGGGTGAGGGTTAAGGGTGATGGTTAAAGGTGAGGGATAAGGGTGAGCGTTAAGGGTGAGGGTTAAGGGTGAGGGTTAAGGGTGAGGGATAAGCGTGAGGGTTATGGGTGAGGGTTAAGGGTGAGGGTTACGGGTGAGGGTTAAGGGTGAGGGTTAAGGGTGAGGGTTAAGGGTGAGGGTTAAGGGTTAAGGGTGAGGGTTAAGGGTGAGGGTTAAGGGTGAGGGTTAATGGTGAGGGTTAAGGGTGAGGGTTAAGGGTGATGGTTAAGGGTGAGGGTTAAGGGTGAGGGTTAAGGGTGAGGGTTAACGATTAAGGGTGAGAGTTAAAGGTGAGGGTTAAGGGTGAGGGTTAAGGGTGAGGGTTAATGGTTAAAGGTGATTGTTAAGGGTGAGGGTTAAGGGTGAGGGTTAAGGGTGAGGGTTAAGGGTGAGGGTTAAGGGCGAGGGTTAAGGGTGATGGTTAAGGGTGAGGGTTAAGCATGAGAGTTAAGGGTAGCGGGTTAAGGGTGAGGGTTAAAGGTGAGGGTTAAGGGTGAGGGTTAAGGGTGAGGGTTAATGATTAAAGGTGAGGGTTAAGTGTGTGGGTTAAGGGTGAGGGTTAAGGGTGAGGGTTAAGGGTGATGGTTAAGGGTGAGGGTTAAGGGTTAAGGGTGAGGGTTAAGGGTGTGGGTTAAGGGTGAGGATTAAGGGTGAGGGTTAAGGGTGAGGGTTAAGGGTGAGGGTTAAGGGTGAGGGTTAAGGGTGAGGGGTAAGGGTGAGGGTTATGGGTGAGGGTTAAGGGTGAGGGTGAAGGGTGAGGGGTAAGGGTGAGGGTTATGGGTGAGGGTTAAGGGTGAGGGTTATGGGTGAGGGTTAAGGGTGAGGGTTAAGGGTGAGGGTTAAGGGTTAAGGGTGAGGGTTAAGTGTGAGGGTTAAGGGTGAGGGTTAATGGTGAGGGTTAAGGGTGATGGTTAAGTGTAAGGGTTGAGGGTGAGGGTTAAGGGCGAGGGTTAAGGGTGAGGGTTAAGGGATAAGGGTGAGGGTTAAGGGTGAGGGTTAAGGGTGAGGGTTAAGGGTGAGGGTTAAGGGTGAGGGTTAAGGGTGAGGGTTACGGGTGAGGGTTAAGGGTTAACGGTGAGGGTTAAGAGTGAGGGTTAAGGGTGAGGGTTAAGGTTGAGGGTTAATGGTGAGGGTTAATGGTGAGGGTTAAGGATGATGGTTAAGTGTGAGGGTTGAGGGTGAGGGTTAAGGGTGAGGGTTAAGGAATAAGGGTGAGGGTTAAAGGTGAGGGTTAAGGGTGAGGGATAAGTTTGAGATTTAAGGGTGAGGGTTAAGGGTGAGTGTTAAGGGTGAGGGATAAGGGTCAGGGTTCAGGGTGAGGGTTAATGGTGAGGGTTAAGGGTGAGGATTAAGGGTGAGGGTTAAGGGTGAGGGTTAAGGGTGAGGAATAAGGGTGAGGGTTAAAGATGGGGGTTAAGGGTGAGGGTTAAAGGTGAGGGTTAAGGGTGAGGGTTAAGGGTTAAGGGTGAGGGTTAAGGGTGAGGGTTAATGGTGAGGGTTAAGGGGGAGGGTTAAGGGTGAGGGTTAGGGGAAAAGGGTGAGGGTTAAGGGTGAGGGTTAAGGGTGAGGGTTAAGGGTGAGGGTTAAGGGTGCGGGTTAAGGGTGAGGGTTAAGGGTGAGGGTTAAGGGTGCGGGTTAAGGGTGAGGGTTAAGGGTTAAGGGTGAGGGTTAAGGGTGAGGGTTAAGGGTGAGGGTGAGGGTTAAGGGTGAGGGTTAAGGATGAAGGGTGAGGGTTAAAGGTGAGGATTAAGGGTGAGGGTTAAGGGTTAAGGGTGAGGGTTAAGGGTGAGGGTTAACGGTGAGGGTTAAGGGTGAGGGTTAAGGGTGTGGGTTAAGGGTGAGGGTTAAGGGTTAAGGGTGAGGTTTAAGGGTGAGGGTTAAGCGTGAGGGTGAAGGGTGAGGGTTAAGGGTGAGGGTTAAGGGTGAGGGTTAAAGGTGAGTGTTAAGGGTAAGGGTTAAGGGTGAGGGTTAAGGGTTTAGGGTGAGGATTAAGAGTGAGCGTTAAGGGTGAGGGTTAACGGTGAGGGTTAAGGGTTAAAGGTGAGGGTTAAGGGTGAGGGTTAAGTGTTAAGCGTGAGGGTTAAGGGTGAGGGTTAAGGGTGAGGGTTATGGGTGAGAGTTAAGGGTGAGGGTGAAGTGTGAGGGTTAAGGGTGAGGGTTAAGTTTGCAGGTTAAGGGTGAGGGTTAAGGGTGAGGATTAAGGGTGAGGGTTAAGGGTGATGGTTAAGTGTGAGGGTTAACGGTAATGGTTAAGGGTGAGGGTTATGGGTGAGGGTTAAGGGTGAGGGTTAAGGGTGATGGTTAAGGGTGAGGGTTAAGGGTAAAGGGTGAGGGTTAAGGGTGAGGGTTAAAGGTGAGTTTAAGGGTGAGGGTTAAGGGTGATGGTTAAGGGTGAGGGTTAAGGGTGAGGGTTAAGGGTGATGGTTAAAGGTGAGGGATAAGGGTGAGCGTTAAGGGTGAGGGTTAAGGGTGAGGGTTAAGGGTGAGGGATAAGGGTGAGGGTTATGGGTGAGGGTTAAGTGTGAGGGTTAAGGGTGAGGGTTAAGGGTGAGGGTTAAGGGTGAGGGTTAAGGGTGAGAGTTAAGGGTTAAGGGTGAGGGTTAAGGGTGAGGGTTAAGGGTGAGGGTTAATGGTGAGGGTTAAGGGTGAGGGTTAAGGGTGAGGGTTAAGGGTGAGGGTTAACGATTAACGGTGAGAGTTAAAGGTGAGGGTTAAGGGTGAGGGTTAAGGGTGAGGGTTAAGGGTGAGGGTTAATGGTTAAAGGTGATTGTTAAGGGTGAGGGTTAAGGGTGAGGGTTAAGGGTGAGGGTTAAGGGTGATGGTTAAGGGTGAGGGTTAAGGGTGTGGGTTAAGGGTGAGGGTTAAGGGCGAGGGTTAAGGGCGATGGTTAAGGGTGAAGGTTAAGGGTGAGGGTTAATGGTGAGGGTTAAGGGTGAGGGTTAATGGTTAAGGGTGAGGGTTAAGGGTGAGGGTTAAGGGTGAGGGTTAAGGGTGAGGGTTAAGGGTGATGGTTAAGTGTGAGGGTTGAGTGTGAGTGTTAAGGGCGAGGGTTAAGGATTAAGGGTGAGAGTTAAAGGTGATGGTTAAGGGTGAGGGTTAAGAGTGAAGGTTAAGGGTGAGGGTTAAGGGTGAGGGTTAAGGGTTAAGGGTGAGGGTTAAGGGTGAGGGTTAAGGGTGAGGGTTAAGGGTGAGGGTTAAGGATGATGGTTAATGGTGAGGGTTAAGGGTGAGAGTTAAGGGTGAGGGATAAGGGTGTGGGTTATGGGTGAGGGTTAACGGTGAGGGTTAAGGGTGAGGGTTAAGGGTTAAGGGTGTGTGTTAATGGTGAGGGTTAAGGGTGAGGGTTAAGGGTGAGGGTTAAGGGTGAGGGTTAAGGGTGATTGTTAAGCGTGAGGGTTAAGGGTGAGAGTTAAGGGTGAGGGTTAAGGGTGAGAGTTACGGGTGAGGGTTAAGGGTGAGGGTTAAGGGTGATGGTTAAGGGTGAGGGTTAAGGGTGAGGGGTAAGGGTGAGGGTTATGGGTGAGGGTTAAGGGTGAGGGTTAAGGGTGAGGGTTAAGGGTGAGTGTTAAGGGTGATGGTTAAGGGTGAGGGTTAAGGGTTAAGGGTGTTGGTTAAGGGTGAGGGTTAAGGGTGAGGGTTAAGGGTGAGGGTTAAGGGTGAGGGATAAGGGTGAGGGTTATGGGTGAGAGTTAAGGGTGAGGGTTAAGGTTGAGGGTTAAGGGTTAAGGGTGAGTGTTAAGGGTGAGGGTTAAGGGTGAGGGTTAAGGGTGATGGTTAAGGGTGATGGTTAAGGGTGAGGGTTAATGGTGAGGGTTAAGGGTGAGGGTTAAGGGTGAGGGTTAAGGGTGAGTGTTAAGGGTGAGGGTTAAGGTTGAGGGTTAAGGGTGAGGGTTAAGGGTGAGGGTTAAGGGTGAGGGTTAAGGGTGAGGGTTAAGGGTGAGGGTTAAGGGTGAGGGTTAAGGGTGAGGGTTAAGGGTGAGGGTTAAGGGTGAGGGTTAAGGGTGAGTGTTAAGGGTGAGGGTTAAGGTTGAGGGTTAAGGGTGAGGGTTAAGGGTGAGGGTTAAGGGTGAGGGTTAAGGGTGAGGGTTAAGGGTGAGGGTTAAGGGTGAGGGTTAAGGGTGAGGGTTAAGGGTTAAGGGTGAGGGTTAAGGTTGAGGGTTAAGGGTGAGGGTTAAGGGTGAGGGTTAAGGGTGATGGTTAAGCGTGAGGGTTAAGGGTGAGAGTTAAGGGTGAGGGTTAAGGGTGAGAGTTACAGGTGAGGGTTAAGGGTGAGGGTTAAGGGTGATGGTTAAGGGTGAGGGTTATGGGTGAGGGTTAAGGGTGAGGGTTAAGGGTGAGGGATAAGGGTGAGTGTTAAGGGTGTGGGTTAAGGGTGAGGGTTAAGGGTTAAGGGTGTTGGTTAAGGGTGAGGGTTAAGGGTGATGGTTAAGGGTGATGGTTAAGGGTGAGGGTTAAGGGTGAGAGTTAAGGGTGATGGTTAAGGGTGTGGGTTAAGGGTGATGGTTAAGGGTGAGGGTTAAGGGTGAGGGTTAAGGGTGAGGGTTAAGGGTGAGGGATAAGGGTGAGGGTTATGGGTGAGCGTGAAGGGTGAGGGTTAAGGTTGAGGGTTAAGGGTTAAGGGTGAGAGTTAAGGGTGAGGGTTAAGGGTGAGGGTTAAGGGTGATGGTTAAGGGTGATGGTTAAGGGTGAGGGTTAAGGGTGAGGGTTAAGGGTGAGGGTTAAGGGTGAGGGTTAAGGGTGAGGGTTAAGGGTGAGGGTTAAGGATTAAGGGTGAGGGATAAGTGTGAGGGTTAAGGGTGAGGGTTAAGGGTGAGGGTTAAGAGTGATGGTTAAGGGTGAGGGTTAAGGGTTAAGGGTGAGGGTTAAGGGTGAGGGTTAAGGGTGAGGGTTAAGGGTGAGGGTTAAGGGTGAGGGTTAAGGGTGATGGTTAAGGGTGAGGGTTAAGCGTGAGAATTAGGGGTGAGGGTGAAGGGTGAGGGTTAAGGGTGAGGGTTAAGGGTGAGGGTTAAGGGTGAGGGTTAAGGGTGAGGGGTAAGGGTGAGGGTGAAGGGTGAGGGTTAAGGATGAGGGTTAAGGGTGAGGGTTAAGGGTGAGAGTTAAGGGTGAGGGTTAAGGGTGAGGGTAAAGGGTGAGGGTTAAGGATGAGGGTTAAGGGTGAGGGTTAAGGGTGAGAGTTAAGGGTGAGGGTTAAGGGTGAGGGTTATGGGTGAGAGTTAAGGGTGAGGGTTAAGGGTGAGGGTTAAGGTGAGGGTTAAGGGTTAAGGGTGAGGGATAAGGGTGAGGGTTATGGGTGAGAGTGAAGGGTGAGGGTTAAGGTTGAGGGTTAAGGGTTAAGGGTTAAGGGTTAAGGGTGAGAGTTAAGGGTGAGGGTTAAGGGTGAGGGTTAAGGGTGATGGTTAAGGGTGATGGTTAAGGGTGAGGGTTAAGGGTGAGGGTTAAGGGTGAGGGTTAAGGGTGAGGGTTAAGGGTGAGGGTTAAGGGTGAGGGTTAAGGATTAAGGGTGAGGGATAAGTGTGAGGGTTAAGGGTGAGGGTTAAGGGTGAGGGTTAAGAGTGATGGTTAAGGGTGAGGGTTAAGGGTTAAGGGTGAGGGTTAAGGGTGAGGGTTAAGGGTGAGGGTTAAGGGTGAGGGTTAAGGGTGAGGGTTAAGGGTGATTGTTAAGGGTGAGGGTTAAGCGTGAGAATTAAGGGTGAGGGTGAAGGGTGAGGGTTAAGGGTGAGGGTTAAGGGTGAGGGTTAAGGGTGAGGGTTAAGGGTGAGGGGTAAGGGTGAGGGTTATGGGTGAGGGTTAAGGATGAGGGTTAAGGGTGAGGGTTAAGGGTGAGAGTTAAGGGTGAGGGGTAAGGGTGAGGGTTATGGGTGAGAGTTAAGGGTGAGGGTTAAGGGTGAGGGTTAAGGTGAGGGTTAAGGGTTAAGGGTGAGGGATAAGGGTGAGGGTTATGGGTGAGAGTGAAGGGTGAGGGTTAAGGTTGAGGGTTAAGGGTTAAGGGTGAGAGTTAAGGGTGAGGGTTAAGGGTGAGGGTTAAGGGTGATGGTTAAGGGTGATGGTTAAGGGTGAGGGTTAAGGGTGAGGGTTAAGGGTGAGGGTTAAGGGTGAGGGTTAAGGGTGAGGGTTAAGGGTGAGGGTTAAGGGTGAGGGTTAAGGATTAAGGGTGAGGGTTAAGGGTGAGGGTTAAGGGTGAGGGTTAAGGGTGAGGGTTAATGGTGAAGGTTAAGGGTGATGGTTAAGTGTGAGGGTTGAGGGTGAGGGTTAAGGGCGAGGGTTAATAATTAAGGGTGAGGGTTAAAGGTGAGGGTTAAGGGTGAGGGTTAAGGGTGAGGGTTCAGGGTGATGGTTAAGGGTGAGGGTTAAGAGTGAGAATTAAGTGTGATGGTTAAGGGTGAGGGTTAAGGGTGAGGGTTAAGGGTGAGGGTTAAGGGTGAGTGTTAAGGGTGAGGCTTAAGGTTGAGGGTTAAGGGTGAGGGTTAAGGGTGAGTGTTAAGGGTGAGGGTTAAGGGTGAGGGTTAAGGGTGAGGGTTAAGGGTGAGGGTTAAGGGTGAAGGTTAAGGGTGAGGGTTAAGGGTGAGGGTTAAGGGTAAGTGTTAAGGGTGAGGGTTAAGGGTGAGGGTTAAGGGTGAGGGTTAAGGGTGAGGGTTAAGGGTGAGGGTTAAGGGTGAGGGTTAAGGGTGAGGGTTAAGGATTAAGGGTGAGGGTTAAGGGTGAGGGTTAAGGGCGAGGGTTAAGGGTGAGTGTTAAGGGTGAGGGTTAAGGGAGAGGGTTAAGGGTGAGGGTTAAGGGTTAAGAGTGAGGGTTAAGGGTGAGGGTTAAGGGTGAGGGTTAAGGGTGAGGGTTAAGCGCGAGGGTTAATGGTGAGGGTTAAGTGTGAGGGTTAAGGGTGATGGTTAAGTGAGGGTTGAGGGTGAGGGTTAATGGCGAGGGTTAAGGATTAAGGGTGAGGGTTAAAGGTGAGGGTTAAGGGTGAGGGTTAAGGGTGAGGGTTAAGGTTGAGGGTTAAGGGTGAGGGTTAACGGTGAGGGTTAAGGGTTAAGGGTGAGGGTTAAGGGTGAGGGTTAAGGGTGAGGGGTAATGGTGAGGGTTAAGGGTGAGGGTTAAGGGTGATGGTTAAGTGTGAGGGTTGAGGGTGAGGGTTAAGGGTGAGGGTTAAGGATTAAGGGTGAGGGTTAAGTGTGAGGGTTAAGGGTGAGGGTTAAAGGTGAGGGTTAAGGATGATGGTTAAGGGTGAGGGTTAAGGGTTAAGGGTGAGGGTTAAGGGTGAGGGATAAGGGTGAGAGTTAAGGGTGAGGGATAAGGGTGAGGGTTAAGGGTGATGGTTAAGGGTGATGGTTAAGGGTGAGGGTTAAGGGTGAGGGTTAAGGGTGAGGGTTAAGGGTGAGGGTTAAGGGTGAGGGTTAAGGGTGAGGGTTAAGGATTAAGGGTGAGGGATAAGTGTGAGGGTTAAGGGTGAGGGTTAAGGGTGAGGGTTAAGAGTGATGGTTAAGGGTGAGGGTTAAGGGTTAAGGGTGAGGGTTAAGGGTGAGGGTTAAGGGTGAGTGTTAAGGGTGAGGGTTAAGGGTGAGGGTTAAGGGTGAGGGTTAAGGGTGAGTGTTAAGGGTGAGGGTTAAGGGTGAGGGTTAAGGGTGAGGGTTAAGGGTGAGGGTTAAGGGTGAAGGTTAAGGATGAGGGTTAAGGGTGAGGGTTAAGGGTAAGTGTTAAGGGTGAGGGTTAAGGGTGAGGGTTAAGGGTGAGGGTTAAGGGTGAGGGTTAAGGGTGAGGGTTAAGGGTGAGGGTTAAGGGTGAGGGTTAAGGATTAAGGGTGAGGGTTAAGGGTGAGGGTTAAGGGCGAGGGTTAAGGGTGAGTGTTAAGGGTGAGGGTTAAGGGAGAGGGTTAAGGGTGAGGGTTAAGGGTTAAGAGTGAGGGTTAAGGGTGAGGGTTAAGGGTGAGGGTTAAGGGTGAGGGTTAAGCGCGAGGGTTAATGGTGAGGGTTAAGTGTGAGGGTTAAGGGTGATGGTTAAGTGAGGGTTGAGGGTGAGGGTTAAGGGCGAGGGTTAAGGATTAAGGGTGAGGGTTAAAGGTGAGGGTTAAGGGTGAGGGTTAAGGGTGAGGGTTAAGGTTGAGGGTTAAGGGTGAGGGTTAACGGTGAGGGATAAGGGTTAAGGGTGAGGGTTAAGGGTGAGGGTTAAGGGTGAGGGGTAATGGTGAGGGTTAAGGGTGAGGGTTAAGGGTGATGGTTAAGTGTGAGGGTTGAGGGTGAGGGTTAAGGGTGAGGGTTAAGGATTAAGGGTGAGGGTTAAGTGTGAGGGTTAAGGGTGAGGGTTAAAGGTGAGGGTTAAGGATGATGGTTAAGGGTGAGGGTTAAGGGTTAAGGGTGAGGGTTAAGGGTGAGGGATAAGGGTGAGGGTTAAGGGTGAGGGTTAAGGGTGAGGGTTAAGGGTGAGGGTTAAGGGTGATGGTTAAGGGTGAGGGTTAATGGTGAGGTGTAAGTGTGAGGGTTATGGGTGAGGGTTAAGGGTGAGGGTTAAGGGTGAGGGTTAAGGGTGAGGGTTAAGGGTTAAGGGTGAGTGTTAAGGGTGAGGGTTAAGGGTGAGGGTTAAGGATGATGGTTAAGGGTGAGGGTTAAGGGTGAGGGTTAAGGGTGATGGTTAAGGGTGAGGGTTAAGGGTGAGAGTTAAGGGTGAGGGTTAAGGGTGAGGGTTAAGGGTGGGGGTTAAGGGTGAGGGTTAAGGGTGAGGGTTAAGGGTGAGGGTTAAGGGTGAGGGTTAAGGGTGAGGGATAAGGGTGAGGGATATGGGTGAGAGTTAAGGGTGAGGGTTAAGGGTGAGGGTTAAGGGTTAAGGGTGAGTGTTAAGGGTGAGGGTTAAGGGTGAGGGTTAAGGGTGAGGGTTAAGGGTGATGGTTAAGGGTGATGGTTAAGGATGAGGGTTAAGGGTGAGGGTTAAGGGTGAGGGTTAAGGGTGAGGGTTAAGGGTGAGGGGTAAGGGTGAGGGTTATGGGTGAGGGTTAAGGGTGAGGGTTAAGGGTAAGGGTTAAGGGTGAGGGTTAAGGGTTAAGGGTGAGTGTTAAGGCTGAGGGTTAAGGGTGAGGGTTAAGGATGAGGGTTAAGGGTGAGGGATAAGGGTGAGGGATATGGGTGAGAGTTAAGGGTGAGGGTTAAGGGTGAGGGTTAAGGGTTAAGGGTGAGTGTTAAGGGTGAGGGTTAAGGGTGAGGGTTAAGGGTGAGTGTTAAGGCTGAGGGTTAAGGGTGAGGGTTAAGGGTGAGGGTTAAGGGTGATGGTTAAGGGTGAGGGTTAAGGGTGAGAGTTAAGGGTGAGGGTTAATGGTGGGGGTTAAGGGTGAGGGTTAAGGGTGAGGGTTAAGGGTGAGGGTTAAGGGTGAGGGTTAAGGGTGAGGGATAAGGGTGAGGGATATGGATGAGAGTTAAGGGTGAGGGTTAAGGGTGAGGGTTAAGGTTTAAGGGTGAGTGTTAAGGGTGAGGGTTAAGGGTGAGGGTTAAGGGTGAGGGTAAGGGTGATGGTTAAGGGTGATGGTTAAGGATGAGGGTTAAGGGTGAGGGTTAAGGGTGAGGGTTAAGGGTGAGGTTTAAGGGTGAGGGTTAAGGGTGAGGGTTAAGGTTGAGGGTTAAGGGTGAGGGTTAAGGGTGAGGGTTAAGGATGAGGGTTAAGGGTGAGGGTTAAGGGTTAAGGGTGAGGGTTAAGGGTGAGGGTTAAGGGTGAGGGTTAAGGGTGAGGGTTAATGGTGAAGGTTAAGGGTGATGGTTATGTGTGAGGGTTGAGGGTGAGGGTTAAGGGCGAGTGTTAAGGATTAAGGGTGAGGGTTAAAGGTGAGGGTTAAGGGTGAGGGTTAAGGGTGAGGGTTAAGAGTGATGGTTAAGGGTGAGGGTTAAGCGTGAGAAATAAGGGTAGCGGGTTAAGGGTGAGGGTTAAGGGTGAGGGTTAAGGGTCAGGGTTAAGGGTGAGGTTTAAGGGTGAGGGTTATTGATTAAAGGTGAGGGTTAAGTGTGAGGGTTAAGGGTGAGGGTTAAGGGTGAGGGTTAAGGGTGATGGTTAAGGGTGAGGGTTAACGGTGAGGGTTAAGGGTGAGGGTTAAGGGTGAGGGTTAAGGGTGAGGGTTAAGGGTGAGGGTTAAGGGTGAGGGGTAAGGGTGAGGGTTAAGCGTGAGAAATAAGGGTAGCGGGTTAAGGGTGAGGGTTAAGGGTGAGGGTTAAGGGTGAGGATTAAAGGTGAGGTTTAAGGGTGAGGGTTAAGGGTGAGGATTAAGGGTGAGGGTTAAGGGTGAGTGTTAAGGGTGATTGTTAAGGGTGAGGGTTAAGCGTGAGAATTAAGGGTGAGGGTTAAGGGTGAGGGTTAAGGGTGAGGGTTAAGGGTGAGGGTTAAGGGTGAGGGTTAAGGGTGAGGGGTAAGGGTGATGGTTATGGGGGAGGGTTAAGGGTGAGGGTTAAGGGTGAGGGTTAAGGGTGAGGATTAAGGGTGAGGGTTAAGGGTTAAGGGTGAGGGTTAAGGGTGAGGGTTAAGGGTGAGGGTTAATGGTGAGGGTTAAGGGTGATGGTTAAGTGTGAGGGTTGAGGGTGAGGGTTAAGGGCGAGGGTTAAGGATTAAGGGTGAGGGTTAAAGGTGAGGGTTAAGGGTGAGGGTTGAGGGTGAGGGTTAAGTGTGAGGGTTAAGGGTGAGGGTTAAGGGTTAAGGGTGAGGGTTAAGGGTTAGGGTTCAGGGTGAGGGTTAAGGGTGAGGGTTAAGGGTGAGGGTTAAGGGTGATGGTTAAGGGTGAGGGTTAAGCGTGAGAATTAAGGGTGAGGGTTAAGGGTGAGGGTTAAGGGTGAGGGTTAAGGGTGAGGGTTAAGGGTGAGGGTTAAGGGTGAGGGGTAAGGGTGAGGGTTATGGGTGAGTGTTAAGGGTGAGGGTTAAGGGTGAGGGTTAAGGGTTAAGGGTGAGTGTTAAGGGAGAGGGTTAAGGGTGAGCGTTAAGGGTGAGGGTTAAGGGTGATGGTTAAGGGTGAGGGTTAAGGGTTAGGGTTAAGGGTGAGGGTTAAGGGTGAGGGTTAAGGGTGATGGTTAAGGGTGAGGGTTAAGGGTGAGAGTTAAGGGTGAGGGTTAAGTGTGAGGGTTAAGGGTGAGGGTTAAGGGTGAGGGTTAAGGGTGATGGTTAAGGGTGAGGGTTACGGGTGAGGGGTAAGGGTGAGTGTTATGGGTGAGGGTTAAGGGTGAGGGTTAAGGGTGAGGGTTAATGGTGAGGGTTAAGGATTAAGGGTGAGGGTTAAGTGTGAGAGTTAATGGTGAGGGTTAAGGGTGAGGGTTAAGGGTGATGGTTAAGTGTGAGGGTTGAGGGTAAGGGTTAAGGGTGAGGGTTAAGGATTAAGGGTGAGGGTTAAGTGTGAGTGTTAAGGGTTAAGGGTGAGTGATAAGGGTGAGGGTTAAGTGTGAGGGTTAAGTGTGAGGGTTAAGGGTTAAGGGTGAGTGTTAAGGGTGAGGGTTAAGGGTGAGGGTTAAGGGTGATGGTTAAGTGTGAGGGTTAAGGGTGAGGGTTAATGATTAAAGGTGAGGGTTAAGTGTGAGGGTTAAGGGTGAGGGTTAAGGGTGAGGGTTAAGGGTGATGGTTAATGGTGAGGGTTAAGGGTTAAGGGTGAGGGTTAAGGGTGAGGGTTAAGGGTGAGGGTTAAGGGTGAGGGTTAAGGGTGAGGGTTAATGGTGATGGTTAAGGGTGAGGGTTAAGCGTGAGAATTAAGGGTGAGTGTTAAGGGTGAGGGTTAAGGGTGAGGGTTAAGGGTGAGGGTTAAGGGTGAGGGTTAAGGGTGAGGGTTAAGGGTGAAGGGTAAGGGTGAGGGTTATGGGTGAGTGTTAAGGGTGAGGGTTAAGGGTGAGGGTTAAGGGTTAAGGGTGAGTGTTAAGGGTGAGGGTTAAGGGTGAGGGTTAAGGGTGATGGTTAAGTGTGAGGGTTAAGGGTGAGGGTTAATGATTAAAGGTGAGGGTTAAGTGTGAGGGTTAAGGGTGAGGGTTAAGGGTGAGGGTTAAGGGTGATGGTTAAGGGTGAGGGTTAAGAGTTAAGGGTGAGGTTTAAGGGTGAGGGTTAAGGGTGAGGATTAAGGGTGAGGGTTAAGGGTGATGGTTAAGGGTGAGGGTTAAGGGTGAGAGTTAAGGGTGAGGGTTAAGGGTGAGGGTTAAGGGTGAGGGTTAAGGGTGAGGGTTAAGGGTGAGGGGTAAGGGTGAGGGTTATGGGTGAGTGTTAAGGGTGAGGGTTAAGGGTGAGGGTTAAGGGTTAAGGGTGAGTGTTAAGGGTGAGGGTTAAGGGTGAGCGTTAAGGGTGAGGGTTAAGGGTGAGGATTAAGGGTAAGGGTTAAGGGTGAGGGTTAAGGATTAAGGGTGATGGTTAAGTGTGAGGGTTAAGGGTTAAGGGTGAGTGTTAAGGGTGAGGGTTAAGGGTGAGGGTTAAGGGTGAGGGGTAAGGGTGAGTGTTATGGGTGAGGGTTAAGGGTGAGGGTTAAGGGTGATGGTTAAGGGTGAGGGTTAAGGGTGAGGGGTAAGGGTGAGTGTTATGGGTGAGGGTTAATGGTGAGGGTTAAGGAATAAGGGTGAGGGTTATGTGTGAGAGTTAATGGTGAGGGTTAAGGGTGAGGGTTAAGGGTGAGAGTTAAGGGTTAAGGGTGAGGGTTAAGGGTGAGGGTTAAGGGTGAGGGTTAATGGTGAGGGTTAAGGGTGAGGGTTAAGGGTGAGGGTTAAGGGTGAGGGTTAACGATTAACGGTGAGAGTTAAAGGTGAGGGTTAAGGGTGAGGGTTAAGGGTGAGGGTTAAGGGTGAGGGTTAATGGTTAAAGGTGATTGTTAAGGGTGAGGGTTAAGGGTGAGGGTTAAGGGTGAGGGTTAAGGGTGATGGTTAAGGGTGAGGGTTAAGGGTGTGGGTTAAGGGTGAGGGTTAAGGGCGAGGGTTAAGGGCGATGGTTAAGGGTGAAGGTTAAGGGTGAGGGTTAATGGTGAGGGTTAAGGGTGAGGGTTAATGGTTAAGGGTGAGGGTTAAGGGTGAGGGTTAAGGGTGAGGGTTAAGGGTGAGGGTTAAGGGTGATGGTTAAGTGTGAGGGTTGAGTGTGAGTGTTAAGGGCGAGGGTTAAGGATTAAGGGTGAGAGTTAAAGGTGATGGTTAAGGGTGAGGGTTAAGAGTGAAGGTTAAGGGTGAGGGTTAAGGGTGAGGGTTAAGGGTTAAGGGTGAGGGTTAAGGGTGAGGGTTAAGGGTGAGGGTTAAGGGTGAGGGTTAAGGATGATGGTTAATGGTGAGGGTTAAGGGTGAGAGTTAAGGGTGAGGGATAAGGGTGTGGGTTATGGGTGAGGGTTAACGGTGAGGGTTAAGGGTGAGGGTTAAGGGTTAAGGGTGTGTGTTAATGGTGAGGGTTAAGGGTGAGGGTTAAGGGTGAGGGTTAAGGGTGAGGGTTAAGGGTGATTGTTAAGCGTGAGGGTTAAGGGTGAGAGTTAAGGGTGAGGGTTAAGGGTGAGAGTTACGGGTGAGGGTTAAGGGTGAGGGTTAAGGGTGATGGTTAAGGGTGAGGGTTAAGGGTGAGGGGTAAGGGTGAGGGTTATGGGTGAGGGTTAAGGGTGAGGGTTAAGGGTGAGGGTTAAGGGTGAGTGTTAAGGGTGATGGTTAAGGGTGAGGGTTAAGGGTTAAGGGTGTTGGTTAAGGGTGAGGGTTAAGGGTGAGGGTTAAGGGTGAGGGTTAAGGGTGAGGGATAAGGGTGAGGGTTATGGGTGAGAGTTAAGGGTGAGGGTTAAGGTTGAGGGTTAAGGGTTAAGGGTGAGTGTTAAGGGTGAGGGTTAAGGGTGAGGGTTAAGGGTGATGGTTAAGGGTGATGGTTAAGGGTGAGGGTTAATGGTGAGGGTTAAGGGTGAGGGTTAAGGGTGAGGGTTAAGGGTGAGTGTTAAGGGTGAGGGTTAAGGTTGAGGGTTAAGGGTGAGGGTTAAGGGTGAGGGTTAAGGGTGAGGGTTAAGGGTGAGGGTTAAGGGTGAGGGTTAAGGGTGAGGGTTAAGGGTGAGGGTTAAGGGTGAGGGTTAAGGGTGAGGGTTAAGGGTGAGTGTTAAGGGTGAGGGTTAAGGTTGAGGGTTAAGGGTGAGGGTTAAGGGTGAGGGTTAAGGGTGAGGGTTAAGGGTGAGGGTTAAGGGTGAGGGTTAAGGGTGAGGGTTAAGGGTTAAGGGTGAGGGTTAAGGTTGAGGGTTAAGGGTGAGGGTTAAGGGTGAGGGTTAAGGGTGATGGTTAAGCGTGAGGGTTAAGGGTGAGAGTTAAGGGTGAGGGTTAAGGGTGAGAGTTACAGGTGAGGGTTAAGGGTGAGGGTTAAGGGTGATGGTTAAGGGTGAGGGTTATGGGTGAGGGTTAAGGGTGAGGGTTAAGGGTGAGGGATAAGGGTGAGTGTTAAGGGTGTGGGTTAAGGGTGAGGGTTAAGGGTTAAGGGTGTTGGTTAAGGGTGAGGGTTAAGGGTGATGGTTAAGGGTGATGGTTAAGGGTGAGGGTTAAGGGTGAGAGTTAAGGGTGATGGTTAAGGGTGTGGGTTAAGGGTGATGGTTAAGGGTGAGGGTTAAGGGTGAGGGTTAAGGGTGAGGGTTAAGGGTGAGGGATAAGGGTGAGGGTTATGGGTGAGAGTGAAGGGTGAGGGTTAAGGTTGAGGGTTAAGGGTTAAGGGTGAGAGTTAAGGGTGAGGGTTAAGGGTGAGGGTTAAGTGTGATGGTTAAGGGTGATGGTTAAGGGTGAGGGTTAAGGGTGAGGGTTAAGGGTGAGGGTTAAGGGTGAGGGTTAAGGGTGAGGGTTAAGGGTGAGGGTTAAGGATTAAGGGTGAGGGATAAGTGTGAGGGTTAAGGGTGAGGGTTAAGGGTGAGGGTTAAGAGTGATGGTTAAGGGTGAGGGTTAAGGGTTAAGGGTGAGGGTTAAGGGTGAGGGTTAAGGGTTAAGGGTGAGGGTTAAGGGTGAGGGTTAAGGGTGATGGTTAAGGGTGAGGGTTAAGCGTGAGAATTAGGGGTGAGGGTGAAGGGTGAGGGTTAAGGGTGAGGGTTAAGGGTGAGGGTTAAGGGTGAGGGTTAAGGGTGAGGGGTAAGGGTGAGGGTGAAGGGTGAGGGTTAAGGATGAGGGTTAAGGGTGAGGGTTAAGGGTGAGAGTTAAGGGTGAGGGTTAAGGGTGAGGGTAAAGGGTGAGGGTTAAGGATGAGGGTTAAGGGTGAGGGTTAAGGGTGAGAGTTAAGGGTGAGGGTTAAGGGTGAGGGTTATGGGTGAGAGGTTAAGGGTGAGGGTTAAGGGTGAGGGTTAAGGTGAGGGTTAAGGGTTAAGGGTGAGGGATAAGGGTGAGGGTTATGGGTGAGAGTGAAGGGTGAGGGTTAAGGTTGAGGGTTAAGGGTTAAGGGTTAAGGGTTAAGGGTGAGAGTTAAGGGTGAGGGTTAAGGGTGAGGGTTAAGGGTGATGGTTAAGGGTGATGGTTAAGGGTGAGGGTTAAGGGTGAGGGTTAAGGGTGAGGGTTAAGGGTGAGGGTTAAGGGTGAGGGTTAAGGGTGAGGGTTAAGGATTAAGGGTGAGGGATAAGTGTGAGGGTTAAGGGTGAGGGTTAAGGGTGAGGGTTAAGAGTGATGGTTAAGGGTGAGGGTTAAGGGTTAAGGGTGAGGGTTAAGGGTGAGGGTTAAGGGTGAGGGTTAAGGGTGAGGGTTAAGGGTGAGGGTTAAGGGTGATGGTTAAGGGTGAGGGTTAAGCGTGAGAATTAAGGGTGAGGGTGAAGGGTGAGGGTTAAGGGTGAGGGTTAAGGGTGAGGGTTAAGGGTGAGGGTTAAGGGTGAGGGGTAAGGGTGAGGGTTATGGGTGAGGGTTAAGGATGAGGGTTAAGGGTGAGGGTTAAGGGTGAGAGTTAAGGGTGAGGGGTAAGGGTGAGGGTTATGGGTGAGAGTTAAGGGTGAGGGTTAAGGGTGAGGGTTAAGGTGAGGGTTAAGGGTTAAGGGTGAGGGATAAGGGTGAGGGTTATGGGTGAGAGTGAAGGGTGAGGGTTAAGGTTGAGGGTTAAGGGTTAAGGGTGAGAGTTAAGGGTGAGGGTTAAGGGTGAGGGTTAAGGGTGATGGTTAAGGGTGATGGTTAAGGGTGAGGGTTAAGGGTGAGGGTTAAGGGTGAGGGTTAAGGGTGAGGGTTAAGGGTGAGGGTTAAGGGTGAGGGTTAAGGGTGAGGGTTAAGGATTAAGGGTGAGGGTTAAGGGTGAGGGTTAAGGGTGAGGGTTAAGGGTGAGGGTTAATGGTGAAGGTTAAGGGTGATGGTTAAGTGTGAGGGTTGAGGGTGAGGGTTAAGGGCGAGGGTTAATAATTAAGGGTGAGGGTTAAAGGTGAGGGTTAAGGGTGAGGGTTAAGGGTGAGGGTTCAGGGTGATGGTTAAGGGTGAGGGTTAAGCGTGAGAATTAAGTGTGATGGTTAAGGGTGAGGGTTAAGGGTGAGGGTTAAGGGTGAGGGTTAAGGGTGAGTGTTAAGGGTGAGGGTTAAGGTTGAGGGTTAAGGGTGAGGGTTAAGGGTGAGTGTTAAGGGTGAGGGTTAAGGGTGAGGGTTAAGGGTGAGGGTTAAGGGTGAGGGTTAAGGGTGAAGGTTAAGGGTGAGGGTTAAGGGTGAGGGTTAAGGGTACGTGTTAAGGGTGAGGGTTAAGGGTGAGGGTTAAGGGTGAGGGTTAAGGGTGAGGGTTAAGGGTGAGGGTTAAGGGTGAGGGTTAAGGGTGAGGGTTAAGGATTAAGGGTGAGGGTTAAGGGTGAGGGTTAAGGGCGAGGGTTAAGGGTGAGTGTTAAGGGTGAGGGTTAAGGGAGAGGGTTAAGGGTGAGGGTTAAGGGTTAAGAGTGAGGGTTAAGGGTGAGGGTTAAGGGTGAGGGTTAAGGGTGAGGGTTAAGCGCGAGGGTTAATGGTGAGGGTTAAGTGTGAGGGTTAAGGGTGATGGTTAAGTGAGGGTTGAGGGTGAGGGTTAAGGGCGAGGGTTAAGGATTAAGGGTGAGGGTTAAAGGTGAGGGTTAAGGGTGAGGGTTAAGGGTGAGGGTTAAGGTTGAGGGTTAAGGGTGAGGGTTAACGGTGAGGGTTAAGGGTTAAGGGTGAGGGTTAAGGGTGAGGGTTAAGGGTGAGGGTTAAGGGTGATGGTTAAGTGTGAGGGTTGAGGGTGAGGGTTAAGGGTGAGGGTTAAGGATTAAGGGTGAGGGTTAAGTGTGAGGGTTAAGGGTGAGGGTTAAAGGTGAGGGTTAAGGATGATGGTTAAGGGTGAGGGTTAAGGGTTAAGGGTGAGGGTTAAGGGTGAGGGATAAGGGTGAGAGTTAAGGGTGAGGGTTAAGGGTGAGGGTTAAGGGTGATGGTTAAGGGTGATGGTTAAGGGTGAGGGTTAAGGGTGAGGGTTAAGGGTGAGGGTTAAGGGTGAGGGTTAAGGGTGAGGGTTAAGGGTGAGGGTTAAGGATTAAGGGTGAGGGATAAGTGTGAGGGTTAAGGGTGAGGGTTAAGGGTGAGGATTAAGAGTGATGGTTAAGGGTGAGGGTTAAGGGTTAAGGGTGAGGGTTAAGGGTGAGGGTTAAGGGTGAGTGTTAAGGGTGAGGGTTAAGGGTGAGGGTTAAGGGTGAGGGTTAAGGGTGAGTGTTAAGGGTGAGGGTTAAGGGTGAGGGTTAAGGGTGAGGGTTAATGGTGAGGGTTAAGGGTGAAGGTTAAGGGTGAGGGTTAAGGGTGAGGGTTAAGGGTAAGTGTTAAGGGTGAGGGTTAAGGGTGAGGGTTAAGGGTGAGGGTTAAGGGTGAGGGTTAAGGGTGAGGGTTAAGGGTGAGGGTTAAGGGTGAGGGTTAAGGATTAAGGGTGAGGGTTAAGGGTGAGGGTTAAGGGCGAGGGTTAAGGGTGAGTGTTAAGGGTGAGGGTTAAGGGAGAGGGTTAAGGGTGAGGGTTAAGGGTTAAGAGTGAGGGTTAAGGGTGAGGGTTAAGGGTGAGGGTTAAGGGTGAGGGTTAAGCGCGAGGGTTAATGGTGAGGGTTAAGTGTGAGGGTTAAGGGTGATGGTTAAGTGAGGGTTGAGGGTGAGGGTTAAGGGCGAGGGTTAAGGATTAAGGGTGAGGGTTAAAGGTGAGGGTTAAGGGTGAGGGTTAAGGGTGAGGGTTAAGGTTGAGGGTTAAGGGTGAGGGTTAACGGTGAGGGTTAAGGGTTAAGGGTGAGGGTTAAGGGTGAGGGTTAAGGGTGAGGGGTAATGGTGAGGGTTAAGGGTGAGGGTTAAGGGTGATGGTTAAGTGTGAGGGTTGAGGGTGAGGGTTAAGGGTGAGGGTTAAGGATTAAGGGTGAGGGTTAAGTGTGAGGGTTAAAGGTGAGGGTTAAAGGTGAGGGTTAAGGATGATGGTTAAGGGTGAGGGTTAAGGGTTAAGGGTGAGGGTTAAGGGTGAGGGATAAGGGTGAGGGTTAAGGGTGAGGGTTAAGGGTGAGGGTTAAGGGTGAGGGTTAAGGGTGATGGTTAAGGGTGAGGGTTAATGGTGAGGTGTAAGTGTGAGGGTTATGGGTGAGGGTTAAGGGTGAGGGTTAAGGGTGAGGGTTAAGGGTGAGGGTTAAGGGTTAAGGGTGAGTGTTAAGGGTGAGGGTTAAGGGTGAGGGTTAAGGATGATGGTTAAGGGTGAGGGTTAAGGGTGAGGGTTAAGGGTGATGGTTAAGGGTGAGGGTTAAGGGTGAGAGTTAAGGGTGAGGGTTAAGGGTGAGGGTTAAGGGTGGGGGTTAAGGGTGAGGGTTAAGGGTGAGGGTTAAGGGTGAGGGTTAAGGGTGAGGGTTAAGGGTGAGGGATAAGGGTGAGGGATATGGGTGAGAGTTAAGGGTGAGGGTTAAGGGTGAGGGTTAAGGGTTAAGGGTGAGTGTTAAGGGTGAGGGTTAAGGGTGAGGGTTAAGGGTGAGGGTTAAGGGTGATGGTTAAGGGTGATGGTTAAGGATGAGGGTTAAGGGTGAGGGTTAAGGGTGAGGGTTAAGGGTGAGGGTTAAGGGTGAGGGGTAAGGGTGAGGGTTATGGGTGAGGGTTAAGGGTGAGGGTTAAGGGTGAGGGTTAAGGGTGAGGGTTAAGGGTTAAGGGTGAGTGTTAAGGCTGAGGGTTAAGGGTGAGGGTTAAGGATGATGGTTAAGGGTGAGGGTTAAGGGTGAGGGTTAAGGGTGATGGTTAAGGGTGAGGGTTAAGGGTGAGAGTTAAGGGTGAGGGTTAATGGTGGGGGTTAAGGGTGAGGGTTAAGGGTGAGGGTTAAGGGTGAGGGTTAAGGGTGAGGGTTAAGGGTGAGGGATAAGGGTGAGGGATATGGATGAGAGTTAAGGGTGAGGGTTAAGGGTGAGGGTTAAGGTTTAAGGGTGAGTGTTAAGGGTGAGGGTTAAGCGTGAGGGTTAAGGGTGAGGGTTAAGGGTGATGGTTAAGGGTGATGGTTAAGGATGAGGGTTAAGGGTGAGGGTTAAGGGTGAGGGTTAAGGGTGAGGTTTAAGGGTGAGGGTTAAGGGTGAGGGTTAAGGTTGAGGGTTAAGGGTGAGGGTTAAGGGTGAGGTTTAAGGATGAGGGTTAAGGGTGAGGGTTATGGGTTAAGGGTGAGGGTTAAGGGTGAGGGTTAAGGGTGAGGGTTAAGGGTGAGGGTTAATGGTGAAGGTTAAGGGTGATGGTTATGTGTGAGGGTTGAGGGTGAGGGTTAAGGGCGAGTGTTAAGGATTAAGGGTGAGGGTTAAAGGTGAGGGTTAAGGGTGAGGGTTAAGGGTGAGGGTTAAGAGTGATGGTTAAGGGTGAGGGTTAAGCGTGAGAAATAAGGGTAGCGGGTTAAGGGTGAGGGTTAAGGGTGAGGGTTAAGGGTCAGGGTTAAGGATGAGGTTTAAGGGTGAGGGTTATTGATTAAAGGTGAGGGTTAAGTGTGAGGGTTAAGGGTGAGGGTTAAGGGTGAGGGTTAAGGGTGATGGTTAAGGGTGAGGGTTAACGGTGAGGGTTAAGGGTGAGGGTTAAGGGTGAGGGTTAAGGGTGAGGGTTAAGGGTGAGGGTTAAGGGTGAGGGGTAAGGGTGAGGGTTAAGCGTGAGAAATAAGGGTAGCGGGTTAAGGGTGAGGGTTAAGGGTGAGGGTTAAGGGTGAGGATTAAAGGTGAGGTTTAAGGGTGAGGGTTAAGGGTGAGGATTAAGGGTGAGGGTTAAGGGTGAGTGTTAAGGGTGATTGTTAAGGGTGAGGGTTAAGCGTGAGAATTAAGGGTGAGGGTTAAGGGTGAGGGTTAAGGGTGAGGGTTAAGGGTGAGGGTTAAGGGTGAGGGTTAAGGGTGAGGGTAAGGGTGATGGTTATGGGGGAGGGTTAAGGGTGAGGGTTAAGGGTGAGGGTTAAGGGTGAGGATTAAGGGTGAGGGTTAAGGGTTAAGGGTGAGGGTTAAGGGTGAGGGTTAAGGGTGAGGGTTAATGGTGAGGGTTAAGGGTGATGGTTAAGTGTGAGGGTTGAGGGTGAGGGTTAAGGGCGAGGGTTAAGGATTAAGGGTGAGGGTTAAAGGTGAGGGGTAAGGGTGAGGGTTGAGGGTGAGGGTTAAGTGTGAGGGTTAAGGGTGAGGGTTAAGGGTTAAGGGTGAGGGTTAAGGGTTAGTGTTCAGGGTGAGGGTTAAGGGTGAGGGTTAAGGGTGAGGGTTAAGGGTGATGGTTAAGGGTGAGGGTTAAGCGTGAGAATTAAGGGTGAGGGTTAAGGGTGAGGGTTAAGGGTGAGGGTTAAGGGTGAGGGTTAAGGGTGAGGGTTAAGGGTGAGGGGTAAGGGTGAGGGTTATGGGTGAGTGTTAAGGGTGAGGGTTAAGGGTGAGGGTTAAGGGTTAAGGGTGAGTGTTAAGGGAGAGGGTTAAGGGTGAGCGTTAAGGGTGAGGGTTAAGGGTGATGGTTAAGGGTGAGGGTTAAGGGTTAGGGTTAAGGGTGAGGGTTAAGGGTGAGGGTTAAGGGTGATGGTTAAGGGTGAGGGTTAAGGGTGAGAGTTAAGGGTGAGGGTTAAGTGTGAGGGTTAAGGGTGAGGGTTAAGGGTGAGGGTTAAGGGTGATGGTTAAGGGTGAGGGTTACGGGTGAGGGGTAAGGGTGAGTGTTATGGGTGAGGGTTAAGGGTGAGGGTTAAGGGTGAGGGTTAATGGTGAGGGTTAAGGATTAAGGGTGAGGGTTAAGTGTGAGAGTTAATGGTGAGGGTTAAGGGTGAGGGTTAAGGGTGATGGTTAAGTGTGAGGGTTGAGGGTAAGGGTTAAGGGTGAGGGTTAAGGATTAAGGGTGAGGGTTAAGTGTGAGTGTTAAGGGTTAAGGGTGAGTGATAAGGGTGAGGGTTAAGTGTGAGGGTTAAGTGTGAGGGTTAAGGGTTAAGGGTGAGTGTTAAGGGTGAGGGTTAAGGGTGAGGGTTAAGGGTGATGGTTAAGTGTGAGGGTTAAGGGTGAGGGTTAATGATTAAAGGTGAGGGTTAAGTGTGAGGGTTAAGGGTGAGGGTTAAGGGTGAGGGTTAAGGGTGATGGTTAATGGTGAGGGTTAAGGGTTAAGGGTGAGGGTTAAGGGTGAGGGTTAAGGGTGAGGGTTAAGGGTGAGGGTTAAGGGTGAGGGTTAATGGTGATGGTTAAGGGTGAGGGTTAAGCGTGAGAATTAAGGGTGAGTGTTAAGGGTGAGGGTTAAGGGTGAGGGTTAAGGGTGAGGGTTAAGGGTGAGGGTTAAGGGTGAGGGTTAAGGGTGAAGGGTAAGGGTGAGGGTTATGGGTGAGTGTTAAGGGTGAGGGTTAAGGGTGAGGGTTAAGGGTTAAGGGTGAGTGTTAAGGGTGAGGGTTAAGGGTGAGGGTTAAGGGTGATGGTTAAGTGTGAGGGTTAAGGGTGAGGGTTAATGATTAAAGGTGAGGGTTAAGTGTGAGGGTTAAGGGTGAGGGTTAAGGGTGAGGGTTAAGGGTGATGGTTAAGGGTGAGGGTTAAGAGTTAAGGGTGAGGTTTAAGGGTGAGGGTTAAGGGTGAGGATTAAGGGTGAGGGTTAAGGGTGATGGTTAAGGGTGAGGGTTAAGGGTGAGAGTTAAGGGTGAGGGTTAAGGGTGAGGGTTAAGGGTGAGGGTTAAGGGTGAGGGTTAAGGGTGAGGGTTAAGGGTGAGGGGTAAGGGTGAGGGTTATGGGTGAGTGTTAAGGGTGAGGGTTAAGGGTGAGGGTTAAGGGTTAAGGGTGAGTGTTAAGGGTGAGGGTTAAGGGTGAGCGTTAAGGGTGAGGGTTAAGGGTGAGGATTAAGGGTAAGGGTTAAGGGTGAGGGTTAAGGATTAAGGGTGATGGTTAAGTGTGAGGGTTAAGGGTTAAGGGTGAGTGTTAAGGGTGAGGGTTAAGGGTGAGGGTTAAGTGTGAGGGTTAAGGGTTAAGGGTGAGTGTTAAGGGTAAGGGTTAAGGGTGAGGGTTAAGGGTGATGGTTAAGTGTGAGGGTTGAGGGTAAGTGTTAAGGGTGAGGGTTAAGGATTAAGGGTGAGGGTTAAGTGTGAGGGTTAAGGGTGAGGGTTAAGGGTGAGGGTTAAGGGTGAGGGTTAAGGGTGAGGGTTAAGGGTTAAGGGTGAGGGTTAAGGGTGAGGGTTAAGGGTGAGGGTTAAGGGTGAGGGTTAAGGGTGAGGGTTAAGCGCGAGGGTTAATGGTGAGGGTTAAGTGTGAGGGTTAAGGGTGATGGTTAAGTGAGGGTTGAGGGTGAGGGTTAAGGGCGAGGGTTAAGGATTAAGGGTGAGGGTTAAAGGTGAGGGTTAAGGGTGAGGGTTAAGGGTGAGGGTTAAGGGTGAGGGTTAAGGGTGAAGGGTAAGGGTGAGGGTTATGGGTGAGTGTTAAGGGTGAGGGTTAAGGGTGAGGGTTAAGGGTTAAGGGTGAGTGTTAAGGGTGAGGGTTAAGGGTGAGGGTTAAGGGTGATGGTTAAGTGTGAGGGTTAAGGGTGAGGGTTAATGATTAAAGGTGAGGGTTAAGTGTGAGGGTTAAGGGTGAGGGTTAAGGGTGAGGGTTAAGGGTGATGGTTAAGGGTGAGGGTTAAGAGTTAAGGGTGAGGTTTAAGGGTGAGGGTTAAGGGTGAGGATTAAGGGTGAGGGTTAAGGGTGATGGTTAAGGGTGAGGGTTAAGGGTGAGAGTTAAGGGTGAGGGTTAAGGGTGAGGGTTAAGGGTGAGGGTTAAGGGTGAGGGTTAAGGGTGAGGGTTAAGGGTGAGGGGTAAGGGTGAGGGTTATGGGTGAGTGTTAAGGGTGAGGGTTAAGGGTGAGGGTTAAGGGTTAAGGGTGAGTGTTAAGGGTGAGGGTTAAGGGTGAGCGTTAAAGGTGAGGGTTAAGGGTGAGGATTAAGGGTAAGGGTTAAGGGTGAGGGTTAAGGATTAAGGGTGATGGTTAAGTGTGAGGGTTAAGGGTTAAGGGTGAGTGTTAAGGGTGAGGGTTAAGGGTGAGGGTTAAGTGTGAGGGTTAAGGGTTAAGGGTGAGTGTTAAGGGAAAGGGTTAAGGGTGAGGGTTCAGGGTGATGGTTAAGTGTGAGGGTTGAGGGTAAGTGTTAAGGGTGAGGGTTAAGGATTAAGGGTGAGGGTTAAGTGTGAGGGTTAAGGGTGAGGGTTAAGGGTGAGGGTTAAGGGTGAGGGTTAAGGGTGAGGGTTAAGGGTTAAGGGTGAGGGTTAAGGGTGAGGGTTAAGGGTGAGGGTTAAGGGTGAGGGTTAAGGGTGAGGGTTAATGGTGATGGTTAAGGGTGAGGGTTAAGCGTGAGAATTAAGGGTGAGTGTTAAGGGTGAGGGTTAAGGGTGAGGGTTAAGGGTGAGGGTTAAGGGTGAGGGTTAAGGGTGAGGGTTAAGGGTGAAGGGTAAGGGTGAGGGTTATGGGTGAGTGTTAAGGGTGAGGGTTAAGGGTGAGGGTTAAGGGTTAAGGGTGAGTGTTAAGGGTGAGGGTTAAGGGTGAGCGTTAAGGGTGAGGGTTAAGGGTGATGGTTAAGGGTGAGGCTTAAGGGTGAGGGTTAAGGGTGAGGGTTAAGGGTGAGGGTTAAGGGTGATGGTTAAGGGTGAGGGTTAAGGGTGAGGGTTAAGGGTGATGGTTAAGGGTGAGGGTTAAGGGTGAGGGGTAAGGGTGAGTGTTATGGGTGAGGGTTAAGGGTGAGGGTTAAGGGTGATGGTTAAGGGTGAGGGTTAAGGGTGAGGGGTAAGGGTGAGTGTTATGGGTGAGGGTTAAGGGTGAGGGTTAAGGGTGAGGGTTAATGGTGAGGGTTAAGGAATAAGGGTGAGGGTTATGTGTGAGAGTTAATGGTGAGGGTTAAGGGTGAGGGTTAAGGGTGATGGTTAAGTGTGAGGGTTGAGGGTTAAGGGTGAGTGTTATGGGTGAGGGTTAAGTGTGAGGGCTAAGTGTGAGGGTTAAGGGTTAAGGGTGAGTGTTAAGGGTGAGGGTTAAGGGTGAGGGTTAAGGGTGATGGTTAAGTGTGAGGGTTAAGGGTTAGGGTTAATGATTAAAGGTGAGGGTTAAGTGTGAGGGTTAAGGGTGAGGGTTAAGGGTGAGGGTTAAGGGTGATGGTTAAGGGTGAGGGTTAAGAGTTAAGGGTGAGGTTTAAGGGTGAGGGTTAAGGGTGAGGATTAAGGGTGAGGGTTAAGGGTGAGTGTTAAGGGTGATGGTTAAGGGTGAGGGTTAAGCGTGAGAATTAAGGGTGAGGGTTAAGGGTGAGGGTTAAGGGTGAGGGTTAAGGGTGAGGGTTAAGGGTGAGGGTTAATGGTGAAGGTTAAGGGTGATGGTTAAGTGTGAGGGTTGAGGGTGAGGGTTAAGGGCGAGTGTTAAGGATTAAGGGTGAGGGTTAAAGGTGAGGGTTAAGGGTGAGGGTTAAGGGTGATGGTTAAGGGTGAGGGTTAAGCGTGAGAAATAAGGGTAGCGTGTTAAGGGTGAGGGTTAAGGGTGAGGGTTAAGGGTGAGGGTTAAGGGTGAGGGTTAAGGGTGAGGGTTAATGATTAAAGGTGAGGGTTAAGTGTGAGGGTTAAGGGTGAGGGTTAAGGGTGAGGGTTAAGGGTGATGGTTAAGGGTGAGGGTTAAGAGTTAAGGGTGAGGTTTAAGGGTGAGGGTTAAGGGTGAGGATTAAGGGTGAGGGTTAAGGGTGAGTGTTAAGTGTGATGGTTAAGGGTGAGGGTTAAGCGTGAGAATTAAGGGTGAGGGTTAAGGGTGAGGGTTAAGGGTGAGGGTTAAGGGTGAGGGTTAAGGGTGAGGGTTAAGGGTGAGGGGTAAGGGTGAGGGTTATGGGGAGGGTTAAGGGTGAGGGTTAAGGGTGAGGGTTAAGGGTGAGGATTAAGGGTGAGGGTTAAGGGTTAAGGGTGAGGGTTAAGGGTGAGGGTTAAGGGTGAGGGTTAATGGTGAGGGTTAAGGGTGATGGTTAAGTGTGAGGGTTGAGGGTGAGGGTTAAGGGCGAGGGTTAAGGATTAAGGGTGAGGGTTAAAGGTGAGGGTTAAGGGTGAGGGTTGAGGGTGAGGGTTAAGTGTGAGGGTTAAGGGTGAGGGTTAAGGGTGAGGGTTATGGGGGATGGTTAAGTGTGAGGGTTAAGTGTTAAGGGTGAGGGTTAAGGGTGAGGGTTAAGGGTGAGGGTTAATGGTGAGGGTTAAGGGTGAGCGTTAATGGTGAGGGTTAAGGATTAAGGGTGAGGGTTAAGTGTGAGAGTTAATGGTGAGGGTTAAGGGTGAGGGTTAAGGGTGATGGTTAAGTGTGAGGGTTGAGGGTAAGGGTTAAGGGTGAGGGTTAAGGATTAAGGGTGAGGGTTAAGTGTGAGGGTTAAGGGTTAAGGGTGAGTGTTAAGGGTGAGGGTTAAGGGTGAGGGTTAAGTGTGAGGGTTAAGGGTTAAGGGTGAGTGTTAAGGGTGAGGGTTAAAGGTGAGGGTTAAGGGTGATGGTTAAGGTGAGGGTTGAGGGTAAGTGTTAAGGGTGAGGGTTAAGGATTAAGGGTGAGGGTTAAGTGTGAGGGTTAAGGGTGAGGGTTAAGGGTGAGGGTTAAGGGTGATGGTTAAGGGTGAGGGTTACGGGTTAAGGGTGAGGGTTAAGGGTGAGGGTTAAGGGTGAGGTTTAAGGGTGAGGGTTAAGGGTGAGGGTTAAGGGTGATGGTTAAGGGTGAGGGTTAAGCGTGAGAATTAAGGGTGAGGGTTAAGGGTGAGGGTTAAGGGTGAGGTTTAAGGGTGAGGGTTAAGGGTGAGGGTTAAGGGTGAGGGTTAAGGGTGAGGGGTAAGGGTGAGGGTTATGGGTGAGTGTTAAGGGTGAGGGTTAAGGGTGAGGGTTAAGGGTTAAGGGTGAATGTTAAGGGTGAGGGTTAAGGGTGAGCGTTAAGGGTGAGGGTTAAGGGTGATGGTTAAGGGTGAGGGTTAAGGGTGAGGGTTAAGGGTGAGGGTTAAGGGTGATGGTTAAGGGTGAGGGTTAAGGGTGAGAGTTAAGGGTGAGGGTTAAGGGTGAGGGTTAAGGGTGAGGGTTAAGGGTGAGGGTTAAGGGTGATGGTTAAGGGTGAGGGTTAAGGGTGAGGGGTAAGGGTGAGTGTTATGGGTGAGGGTTAAGTGTGAGGGTTAAGGGTGAGGGTTAATGGTGAGGGTTAAGGATTAAGGGTGAGGGTTAAGTGTGAGAGTTAATGGTGAGGGTTAAGGGTGAGGGTTAAGGGTGATGGTTAAGTGTGAGGGTTGAGGGTAAGGGTTAAGGGTGAGGGTTAAGGATTAAGGGTGAGGGTTATGTGTGAGGGTTAAGGGTTAAGGGTGAGTGTTAAGGGTGAGGGTTAAGGGTGAGGGTTAAGGGTTAAGGGTGAGTGTTAAGGGTGAGGGTTAAGGGTGAGGGTTAAGGGTGATGGTTAAGTGTGAGGGTTGAGGGTAAGTGTTAAGGGTGAGGGTTAAGGATTAAGGGTGAGGGTTAAGTGTGAGGGTTAAGGGTGAGGGTTAAGGGTGATGGGTAAGGGTGAGGGTTAAGGGTTAAGGGTGAGGGTTAAGGGTGAGGGTTAAGGGTGAGGGTTAAGGGTGAGGTTTAAGGGTGAGGGTTAAGGGTGATGGTTAAGGGTGAGGGTTAAGCGTGAGAATTAAGGGTGAGGGTTAAGGGTGATGGTTAAGGGTGAGGGTTAAGGGTGAGGGTTAAGGGTGAGGGTTAAGGGTGAGGGTTAAGGGTGATGGTTAAGGGTGAGGGTTAAGGGTGTGGGGTAAGGGTGAGTGTTGTGGGTGAGGGTTAAGGGTGAGGGTTAAGGGTGAGGGTTAAGGGTGAGGGTTAAGGGTTAAGGGTGAGTGTTAAGAGTGAGGGTTAAGGCTGAGGGTTAAGGGTGATGGTTAAGGGTGAGGGTTAAGGGTGAGGGTTAAGGGTGATGGTTAAGGGTGAGGGTTAAGGGTAAGGGTTAAGGGTGAGTGAAGGTTAAGGGTGAGGGTTAATGGTGAGGGTTAAGGATTAAGGGTGAGGGTTAAGTGTATGGGTTAAGGGTGAGGGTTAAGGGTGAGGGTTAAGGGTGATGGTTAAGGGTGAGGGTTAAGGGTTATGGGTGAGGGTTAAGGGTGAGGGTTAAGGGTGAGGGTTAAGGGTGAGGGTTAAGGGTGAGGGTTAAGGGTGATGGTTAAGGGTGAGGGTTAAGCGTGAGAATTAAGGGTGAGGGTTAAGGGTGAGGGTTAAGGGTGAGGTTTAAGGGTGAGGGTTAAGGGTGATGGTTAAGGGTGAGGGTTAAGGGTGAGTGGTAAGGGTGAGGGTTATGGGTGAGTGTTAAGGGTGAGGGTTAAGGGTGAGGGTTAAGGGTTAAGGGTGAATGTTAAGGGTGAGGGTTAAGGGTGAGCGTTAAGGGTGAGGGTTAAGGGTGATGGTTAAGGGTGAGGGTTAAGGGTGAGGGTTAAGGGTGAGGGTTAAGGGTGAGGGTTAAGGGTGATGGTTAAGGGTGAGGGTTAAGGGTGAGAGTTAAGGGTGAGGGTTAAGGGTGAGGGTTAAGGGTGAGGGTTAAGGGTGATGGTTAAGGGTGAGGGTTAAGGGTGAGGGGTAAGGGTGAGTGTTATGGGTGAGGGTTAAGGGTGAGGGTTAAGGGTGAGGGTTAATGGTGAGGGTTAAGGATTAAGTGTGAGGGTTAAGTGTGAGAGTTAATGGTGAGGGTTAAGGGTGAGGGTTAAGGGTGATGGTTAAGTGTGAGGGTTGAGGGTAAGGGTTAAGGGTGAGGGTTAAGGATTAAGGGTGAGGGTTAAGTGTGAGGGTTAAGGGTTAAGGGTGAGTGTTAAGGGTGAGGGTTAAGGGTGAGGGTTTAGTGTGAGGGTTAAGGGTTAAGGGTGAGTGTTAAGGGTGAGGGTTAAGGGTGAGGGTTAAGGGTGATGGTTAAGTGTGAGGGTTGAGGGTAAGTGTTAAGGGTGAGGGTTAAGGATTAAGGGTGAGGGTTACGTGTGAGGGTTAAGGGTGAGGGTTAAGGGTGAGGGTTAAGGGTGATGGTTAAGGGTGAGGGTTAAGGGTTAAGGGTGAGGGTTAAGGGTGAGGGTTAAGGGTGATGGTTAAGGGTGAGGGTTAAGGGTGAGGGTTAAGGGTGATGGTTAAGGGTGAGGGTTAAGCGTGAGAATTAAGGGTGAGGGTTAAGGGTGAGGGTTAAGGGTGAGGGTTAAGGGGGAGGGTTAAGGGTGAGGGTTAAGGGTGAGGGTTAAGGGTGAGGGGTAAGGGTGAGTGTTATGGGTGAGTGTTAAGGGTGAGGGTTAAGGGTGAGGGTTAAGGGTTAAGGGTGAGTGTTAAGGGTGAGGGTTAAGGGTGAGCGTTAAGGGTGAGGGTTAAGGGTGATGGTTAAGGGTGAGGGTTAAGGGTGAGGGTTAAGGGTGAGGGTTAAGGGTGAGGGTTAAGGGTGATGGTTAAGGGTGAGGGTTAAGGGTGAGAGTTAAGGGTGAGGGTTAAGGGTGAGGGTTAAGGGTGAGGGTTAAGGGTGAGGGTTAAGGGTGATGGTTAAGGGTGAGGGTTAAGGGTGTGGGGTAAGGGTGAGTGTTATGGGTGAGGGTTAAGGCTGAGGGTTAAGGGTGATGGTTAAGGGTTAAGGGTGAGGGTTAAGGGTGATGGTTAAGGGTGAGGGTTAAGGGTGAGGGTTAAGGGTGAGTGAAGGTTAAGGGTGAGGGTTAAGGGTGAGTGTTAAGGGTGAGGGTTAAGGGTGAGGGTTAAGGGTGAGGGTTAAGGGTGAGGGATAAGGGTGAGGGATATGGGTGAGAGTTAAGGGTGAGGGATAAGGGTGAGTGTTAAGGGTTAAGGGTGAGTGTTAAGGGTGAGGGTTAAGGGTGAGGGTTAAGGGTGATGGTTAAGGGTGATGGTTAAGGGTGAGGGTTAAGGGTGAGGGTTAAGGGTGAGGGTTAAGGGTTAAGGGTGAGTGTTAAGAGTGAGGGTTAAGGCTGAGGGTTAAGGGTGATGGTTAAGGGTGAGGGTTAAGGGTGAGGGTTAAGGGTGATGGTTAAGGGTGAGGGTTAAGGGTGAGGGTTAAGGGTGAGTGAAGGTTAAGGGTGAGGGTTAAGGGTGAGTGTTAAGGGTGAGGGTTAAGGGTGAGGGTTAAGGGTGAGGGATAAGGGTGAGGGATATGGGTGAGAGTTAAGGGTGAGGGTTAAGGGTGAGTGTTAAGGGTTAAGGGTGAGTGTTAAGGGTGAGGGTTAAGGGTGAGGGTTAAGGGTGAGGGTTAAGGGTGATGGTTAAGGGTGATGGGTAAGGGTGAGGGTTAAGGGTGATGGTTAAGGGTGAGGGTTAAGGGTGTGGGGTAAGGGTGAGTGTTATGGGTGAGGGTTAAGGGTGAGGGTTAAGGGTGAGGTTTAAGGGTGAGTGTTAAGGTTTAAGGGTGAGTGTTAAGAGTGAGGGTTAAGGCTGAGGGTTAAGGGTGATGGTTAAGGGTTAAGGGTGAGGGTTAAGGGTGATGGTTAAGGGTGAGGGTTAAGGGTGAGGGTTAAGGGTGAGTGAAGGTTAAGGGTGAGGGTTAAGGGTGAGTGTTAAGGGTAAGGGTTAAGGGTGAGGGTTAAGGGTGAGGGTTAAGGGTGAGGGATAAGGGTGAGGGATATGGGTGAGAGTTAAGGGTGAGGGATAAGGGTGAGTGTTAAGGGTTAAGGGTGAGTGTTAAGGGTGAGGGTTAAGGGTGAGGGTTAAGGGTGAGGGTTAAGGGTGATGGTTAAGGGTGAGGGTTAAGGGTGAGGGTTAAGGGTGAGGGTTAAGGGTTAAGGGTGAGTGTTAAGAGTGAGGGTTAAGGCTGAGGGTTAAGGGTGATGGTTAAGGGTGAGGGTTAAGGGTGAGGGTTAAGGGTGATGGTTAAGGGTGAGGGTTAAGGGTGAGGGTTAAGGGTGAGTGAAGGTTAAGGGTGAGGGTTAAGGGTGAGTGTTAAGGGTGAGGGTTAAGGGTGAGGGTTAAGGGTGAGGGATAAGGGTGAGGGATATGGGTGAGAGTTAAGGGTGAGGGTTAAGGGTGAGTGTTAAGGGTTAAGGGTGAGTGTTAAGGGTGAGGGTTAAGGGTGAGGGTTAAGGGTGAGGGTTAAGGGTGATGGTTAAGGGTGATGGGTAAGGGTGAGGGTTAAGGGTGAGGGTTAATTGTGAGGGTTAAGGGTTAAGGGTGAGTGTTAAGGGTGAGGGTTAAGGGTGAGGGTTAAGGGTGATGGTTAAGTGTGAGGGTTGAGGGTAAGTGTTAAGGGTGAGGGTTAAGGATTAAGGGAGAGGGTTAAGTGTGAGGGTTAAGGGTTAAGGGTGAGTGTTAAGGGTGAGGGTTAAGGGTGAGGGTTAAGTGTGAGGGTTAAGGGTTAAGGGTGAGTGTTAAGGGTGAGGGTTAAGGGTGAGGGTTAAGGGTGATGGTTAAGTGTGAGGGTTGAGGGTAAGTGTTAAGGGTGAGGGTTAAGGATTAAGGGTGAGGGTTAAGTGTGAGGGTTAAGGGTGAGGGTTAAGGGTGAGGGTTAAGGGTGATGGTTAAGGGTGAGGGTTAAGGGTTAAGGGTGAGGGTTAAGGGTGAGGGTTAAGGGTGAGGGTTAAGGGTGAGGGTTAAGGGTGAGGGTTAAGGGTGATGGTTAAGGGTGAGGGTTAAGCGTGAGAATTAAGGGTGAGGGTTAAGGGTGAGGGTTAAGGGTGAGGGTTAAGGGTGAGGGTTAAGGGTGAGGGTTAAGGGTGAGGGTTAAGGGTGAGGGGTAAGGGTGAGGGTTATGGGTGAGTGTTAAGGGTGAGGGTTAAGGGTGAGGGTTAAGGGTTAAGGGTGAGTGTTAAGGGTGAGGGTTAAGGGTGAGCGTTAAGGGTGAGGGTTAAGGGTGATGGTTAAGGGTGAGGGTTAAGGGTGAGGGTTAAGGGTGAGGGTTAAGGGTGAGGGTTAAGGGTGATGGTTAAGGGTGAGGGTTAAGGGTGAGAGTTAAGGGTGAGGGTTAAGGGTGAGGGTTAAGGGTGAGGGTTAAGGGTGAGGGTTAAGGGTGATGGTTAAGGGTGAGGGTTAAGGGTGTGGGGTAAGGGTGAGTGTTATGGGTGAGGGTTAAGGGTGAGGGTTAAGGGTGAGGGTTAAGGGTGAGGGTTAAGGGTGAGGGTTAAGGGTGAGGGTTAAGGGTGAGTGAAGGTTAAGGGTGAGGGTTAAGGGTGAGTGTTAAGGGTGAGGGTTAAGGGTGAGGGTTAAGGGTGAGGGTTAAGGGTGAGGGATAAGGGTGAGGGATATGGGTGAGAGTTAAGGGTGAGGGTTAAGGGTGAGTGTTAAGGGTTAAGGGTGAGTGTTAAGGGTGAGGGTTAAGGGTGAGGGTTAAGGGTGAGGGTTAAGGGTGATGGTTAGGGGTGATGGTTAAAGGTGAGGGTTAAGGGTGAGGGTTAAGTGTGAGGGTTAAGGGTTAAGGGTGAGTGTTAAGGGTGAGGGTTAAGGGTGAGGGTTAAGGGTGATGGTTAAGTGTGAGGGTTGAGGGTAAGTGTTAAGGGTGAGGGTTAAGGATTAAGGGTGAGGGTTAAGTGTGAGGGTTAAGGGTGAGGGTTAAGGGTGAGGGTTAAGGGTGATGGTTAAGGGTGAGGGTTAAGGGTTAAGGGTGAGGGTTAAGGGTGAGGGTTAAGGGTGAGGGTTAAGGGTGAGGGTTAAGGGTGAGGGTTAAGGGTGATGGTTAAGGGTGAGGGTTAAGCGTGAGAATTAAGGGTGAGGGTTAAGGGTGAGGGTTAAGGGTGAGGGTTAAGGGTGAGGGTTAAGGGTGAGGGTTAAGGGTGAGGGTTAAGGGTGAGGGTTAAGGGTGAGGGGTATGGGTGAGTGTTAAGGGTGAGGGTTAAGGGTGAGGGTTAAGGTTTAAGGGTGAGTGTTAAGGGTGAGGGTTAAGGGTGAGCGTTAAGTGTGAGGGTTAAGGGTGATGGTTAAGGGTGAGGGTTAAGGGTGAGGGTTAAGGGTGAGGGTTAAGGGTGAGGGTTAAGGGTGAGGGTTAAGGGTGATGGTTAAGGGTGAGGGTTAAGGGTGAGAGTTAAGGGTGAGTGTTAAGGGTGAGGGTTAAGGGTGAGGGTTAAGGGTGAGGGTTAAGGGTGAGGTGTAAGGGTGAGTGTTATGGGTGAGGGTTAAGGGTGAGGGTTAAGGGTGAGGGTTAAGGGTGAGGGTTAAGGGTTAAGGGTGAGTGTTAAGAGTGAGGGTTAAGGCTGAGGGTTAAGGGTGATGGTTAAGGGTGAGGGTTAAGGGTGAGGGTTAAGGGTGATGGTTAAGGGTGAGGGTTAAGGGTGAGGGTTAAGGGTGAGTGAAGGTTAAGGGTGAGGGTTAAGGGTGTGTGTTAAGGGTGAGGGTTAAGGGTGAGGGTTAAGGGTTAGGGTTAAGGGTGAGGGATAAGGGTGAGGGATATGGGTGAGAGTTAAGGGTGAGGGTTAAGGGTGAGTGTTAAGGGTTAAGGGTGAGTGTTAAGGGTGAGGGTTAAGGGTGAGGGTTAAGGGTGTGGGTTAAGGGTGATGGTTAAGGGTGATGGTTAAGGGTGAGGGTTAAGGGTGAGGGTTAAGTGTGAGGGTTAAGGGTTAAGGGTGAGTGTTAAGGGTGAGGGTTAAGGGTGAGGGTTAAGGGTGATGGTTAAGTGTGAGGGTTGAGGGTAAGTGTTAAGGGTGAGGGTTAAGGATTAAGGGTGAGTGTTAAGGGTGAGGGTTAAGGGTGATGGTTAAGGGTGAGGGTTAAGGGTTAAGGGTGAGGGTTAAGGGTGAGGGTTAAGGGTGAGGGTTAAGGGTGAGGGTTAAGGGTGAGGGTTAAGGGTGATGGTTAAGGGTGAGGGTTAAGCGTGAGAATTAAGGGTGAGGGTTAAGGGTGAGGGTTAAGGGTGAGGGTTAAGGGTGAGGGTTAAGGGTGAGGGTTAAGGGTGAGGGTTAAGGGTGAGGGGTAAGGGTGAGGGTTATGGGTGAGTGTTAAGGGTGAGGGTTAAGGGTAGGGTTAAGGGTTAAGGGTGAGTGTTAAGGGTGAGGGTTAAGGGTGAGCGTTAAGGGTGAGGGTTAAGGGTGAGCGTTAAGGGTGAGGGTTAAGGGTGATGATTAAGGGTGAGGGTTAAGGGTGAGGGTTAAGGGTGAGGGTTAAGGGTGAGGGTTAAGGGTGAGGGTTAAGGGTGAGGGGTAAGGGTGAGGGTTATGGGTGAGTGTTAAGGGTGAGGGTTAAGGGTGAGGGTTAAGGGTTAAGGGTGAGTGTTAAGGGTGAGGGTTAAGGGTGAGCGTTAAGGGTGAGGGTTAAGGGTGAGCGTTACGGGTGAGGGTTAAGGGTGATGGTTAAGGGTGAGGGTTAAGGGTGAGGGTTAAGGGTGAGGGTTAAGGGTGAGGGTTAAGGGTGATGGTTAAGGGTGAGGGTTAAGGGTGAGAGTTAAGGGTGAGGGTTAAGGGTGAGGGTTAAGGGTGAGGGTTAAGGGTTAGGGTTAGGGTTAGGTTGTGATTTGTCGGACAGTAGGCCAAAATGCCCTCTGGCGCTTAATGATCTCCCCCTGGAGATTCCTTTTCGCCATATACTGCCACTTTAGTCTGGCCCACGGTCTCATCACCCTTGTCCAAATCTGTTCGCCTTTTAACTTGCCCTTCTGTCGATTTTTAGGAGTCAGTCAGGTTCCACCCTAAGTTTGAGTTTATGCTAGGTTCAGGCCATTGGGTTCTTTCGTCTGTAACGCTTTGATCCATAGCCTCTCTGCCCTCTTCCTACGCCCGGTTGACCAATTTACGTTTGTTTCCAGACCCATGATCTCAAGGGACTGGACCCCGTGCTGTTGGAAGTGTCTGCTAATGGGGACGGACTGGTCTCCCCTCGTGATGTTGCTGATGTGTCCTGTCAGTCTGACTCTGAGGCTGTTGCCTGTTTCGCCAATGTACAGTAAGTGGCACTGCTTACATTTAATTGCATGCACTACATTCTTTTGCTCGCAGGTTATTCTCTGTGCTATCTGCTTTCTCTTTCCCGTCACAGTGTTCTCTATGTTTTTGGTTATTGTCAAGTGAATGCAGGCCCTACATTGCCTTTGACCGCAGCCTGAGCTCATTTGGAGGCTAGTACTGACCAAGATATCCTTCAGGTTTTTAGCCCTCTTGAACGCTGACATTGCTTTGTATCCCTGCAGTGTGACAAATCCTCTTTGGAATTGTTCAAAGCGGCCCTTGACTATTTTGTGGGCCTGGACGGCCATGCTACCGTACCCTGTTATTAGTGGCAAGTTGCGTGTCAAGCCTGGCCTGGGTCTGGGCCCTTGCGTGCCTTTTAGGAAGTCTGCCTTAATGTGTCTTAATCTACGTCTGCAGTACCCCCTCTGCCTGAGAGCGGTGAAAAGGGTGGTGGTGGCCTGGGCAAAGTCCTCCTCCCTGGTGCATATCCGGTGAAAGCGTGTCAGTTGTGACTTGACAATACCCCTAAAGGTGTGTTTTGGGTGGTGGCTCGTGGTGTGTAAAAGGGTGTGGGTGTCTGTGGGTTTGAAAAAGACTTTGGTGGCGAGTTTTTGGACTTGGTCGTCAGCTGACGGTAGTTTAAAGACTGTAGTGTCGAGGAAGTCTACCCTCTCCCTGCTTGTCAAAGCTTTAATTTTGATGGAAGGGTGGTGGGCATTAAGTATGTCGATGAACCCCTCTAACTCCCCTTCTGAGTGTGTCCACACTCCCCAGATGTCATCTAAGAACCTGTAGTAGCACATGGGGCGCTTGGGGCATTTCAGGAAGGCCGTCTCTTCCCACTGGGCCATGTATATGTTGGCCTAAGCCGGGGCAAACTTCTTCCCCATTGCCGTCCCTTTAACTTGTAGGTAGAACTCCCCGTTAAATTCAAAATCGTTCTTTGTCAATCCCAGGTAAAGTAATTTGACTAAGGCCTCGTCAGGTCTCTCCAGGTCAGGATTTCTCTGCAGGGTGTTTTTAACCGCCTCTATCCCCCTGTCTGTCTCTATGTTTGTGTACAGGCTTTCCACATCCATGGTAAAGAGTATCGCATCGGGTGGTATGCTAAGGGAGTTGACTATTCGAGTGAAGTGGTAGGTGTCTTTAATGTAGCTGGGGTGTTGCTGTGCCAGTGGATTGAGATAGTGGTCAATGTATTCTGCTACCCCGTAGGATTTGCTACTGCAGTCTGACACAATGGGCCTACCTGGAGGTATTTCTCCAGGCACCGTCCACGTGTCTGGGTTTTTGTGTATCTTTGGGAGCATGTAGAATTTCCTCGCCCTGGGTTGTGCTCCTGTTAGGTATTCTACTTGTTTCTGTCGGATGTATCCTGACGTCCTAAGCTCCTCCAAGATTTCCCCTATTTCCTCTTGTGTTTCTCTATATATAGGCTCATCTAACTTGGTGTAGTGTTCTACCTTGTTCAGTTGTCTGTGCGCCTCGAACAGGTACTGTTGTCTGTCCATGATGACGATACTGCTCCCCTTGTCTGCTGGTTTGATCACTATCTCATTGTTGTCCCTCAGTTCTGCCATGGCCTCCCTCTCTTTTCTGGTGAGATTGGGCCTATCCTTTGTCATGGGCATGTCCCTGATGGCAGATGCTGTTTCTGTCATGAATTCTGTGATCTCTCTAGGGACCTGGTCCTCATCTGGGGTCCATCCTGTGCGTGGGGTGAAGGGTAATCTTTCCCCCGACTCCACGTCACAAAAGTGGTGTATTAACATGATGGCTCGATAGAATCTAAACAGGTCTCCCTGTACTTGTTCTTTGTGCGATTTTGGAGTAGGGACGAAGGTGAGGCCCCTGTTCAATACTCTCTCTTGGATTTTGGTGAGGGTGAATGTCTGGGAAAGGTTGATGATGGTTTTACCTAATTGTAGGCCCTGCCTCTCTTGGCATGGTGTCCCCATTAGTTTAAGGGTGAAGGTTAAGGGTGAGGGTTAAGGGTGAGGGGTAAGGGTGAGGGTTATGGGTGAGTGTTAAGGGTGAGGGTTAAGGGTGAGGGTTAAGGGTTAAGGGTGAGTGTTAAGGGTGAGGGTTAAGGGTGAGCGTTAAGGGTGAGGGTTAAGGGTGAGCGTTAAGGGTGAGGGTTAAGGGTGATGGTTAAGGGTGAGGGTTAAGGGTGAGGGTTAAGGGTGAGGGTTAAGGGTGATGGTTAAGGGTGAGGGTTAAGGGTGAGAGTTAAGGGTGAGGGTTAAGGGTGAGGGTTAAGGGTGAGGGTTAAGGGTTAGGGTTAGGGTTAGGGTTAGGGTTAGGGTTAGGGTTAGGGTTAGGGTTAGGGTTAGGGTTAGGGTTAGGGTTAGGTTGTGATTTATCGGACAGTGGGACAAAATGCCCTCTGGTGCTCAATGATCTCTGCCTGGAGATTCCTTTTCACCATGTACTGCCACTTTGCTCTGGCCCACGGTCTCATCACCCTCGTACAAAACTGTTGACCTTTGCACTTGCCCTTCTGTAGATTTTTAGGAGTCAGTCAGGGTCCACCCTAAGTTTGAGTTTATGCTTGGTTGAGGCCCTTGGCCTCTCGCGTCTAACGCTTCAATCCATATCCCCTCTGCCCTCTTCCGACACCCGGTTGACCAATTTATGTTTGTTTCTAGGCCCATGATCTCTAGGGACTGGGTCCCGTGCTGCTGGGAGTGTCAACTACTGGGTATGGACTTTATGTGTTGCTGAGGTGTCCTGTCAGGCTGACTCTGAGGCTGTTACCTGTTTCGCCTATGTACAGTAAGTTACACTCCTTACATTAAACTGCATACACCCCATTATTTTGCTCACAGGTTATCCTCTGTGCTGTCCGGTCTCTCCTGTCACCCTGTTCTATGTTTTTGTCCATTACCCAGTGGGAGCAGGCCCCATATTGACATTAATTTGTATCCCTACTGCTCCCCTTGTCTGCTGGTTTTATCACAATCTCATTTTTATCCCTCAGCTCTGCCATGGTCTCCCTCACTTTTCTGGTGAGGTTTGGCCTTTCCTTTGTCATGGACATATCACAGGCTGTTTTGGTAATGTTCATTTAAAATGTGTCGTGTTTGTTTGGCTTTACCCACGTTCCAGCATTAGAGGCCAATTTTTGCAATGTTTCCTGGGTGGGATTTGCCGGTTTTACAAATTGTGTCATTATCTCACCCTGCCTCCTGATACCCTTATGGGGTCGGCTCTGTTCTTGCAGAACCCTCAGGTGGTGCAGAGTCTGGGCCATTTTATCAACATCTTGCCCTGCTTCCTGATGCCCTTATGGGGTCGGCTCTGTTCTTGCAGAACCCTCAGGTGGTGCAGAGTCTGGGCCATTTTATCAACATCTTACCCTGCTTCCTGATGCCCTTATGGGGTCGGCTCTGTTCTTGCAGAACCCTCAGCTGGTGCAGAGTCTGGGCCTTGTTATCAATATCTTACACTGCTTCCTGATACCCTTATGGGGTCGGCTCTGTTCTTGCAGAACCCTCAGGTGGTGCAGAGCCTGGGCCATTTTATCAATATCTTGCCCTGCTTCCTGATACCCTTATGGGGTCAGCTCTGTTCTTGCAGAACCCTCAGGTGGTGCAGAGCCTGGGCCATTTTATCAATATCTTGCCCTGCTTCCTGATGCCCTTATGGGGTCGGCTCTGTTCTTGCAGAACCTTCAGGTGGTGCAGAGTCTGGGCCTTGTTATCAATATCTTAACCTGCTTCCTGATGCCTTTATGGAGTCGGCTCTGTTCTTGCAGAACCCTCAGGTGGTGCAGAGTCTGGGCCTTGTTATCAATATCTTACCCTGCTTCCCGATGCCCTTATGGGGTCGGCTCTGTTACAAAACCCTCAGGTGGTGCAGAGTATGGGCCCTGTTATAAATATCTTACCCTGCTTCCTGATGCCCTTATGGGGTCGGCTCTGTTCTTGCAGAACCCTCAGGTGGTGCAGAGTCTGGGCCACTTTATAAATAACTCTGCCTGCGACTGCAAAGGAATCTCTCGGTCTCGGTTGACTCCTGTGCTGGTCATGATTCACATTAATACTGTTGTTAAACAATCACACTCATCCCCTCCCCTCTGCATGTAATTACTCATTTCTGGCTCAGTTAGTACAATGCAATACTACTGCAGTAAACTATAAACATCAAGTATCTCTAGTACAGTTTCTACAATGCAATACTAGTGCAGTAAACTATAAACATCAAATATCTCTAGTACAGTTTACACCCAGGTGCTCCACAAGTCTTTGGTTTTTTCCGGCTTACGGAGACCACTTGCTGAACTTTTCCCTGGTGAAAGGTAGGGTAGGTACGTCATCGGGGTCATCAGGTGGGTACCCTCCTTCCTCGACGTTTCATTGATAAGCCCACAACGTCTCCAGAGGGCTCAACGGTGAAACCTGGCGTCCCAGGTACACCCCCCTCAGTTCCATACCCTCCTGTTTTAAACTTGCAGCTCAACTCGCAGCTCTACTCAACTTCTAGCCGATAAGGGGTTTTAAAGGGTAGGTTGATGTCCCTACCTTTCTGGATTTACTCCTCCCATGTGCTGAGTCCTGGGACCGGTGACTGGGTAACAAGCCTCCAGTTTCGCTCTTGCTGTAGCTTCATCAGGGAAAAATCAATAACTACTACTGGTCGGTGGGGAGTTTTAATGGGTGGGTTGAAAATCCCTCCCTTTCTGGGTATGTCCTTTCCATCTGCTGACTTGGGACTGGTCACTTTGGTTGGGACTGTTGATGTCATCCCTATTCTTTGTGTTTGTTTGATTGTTTGTGTTCCTGGCCTCCTGCTGTTTTATCTGATGTTAATGTTTTCAGCATTCCTCTGGCCTCCTGTCTTTATCATGTTCTGAAAGTCTTTGTTGTGAGTGAGTGGGCTTTGCAAACCTGCACCTGGTCTGTGTGGAGCTAGTGGCCGTTGTGTGGTGGGGGGGGGGGTCTCTGAGGTGGGCTGAGGCGGGAGTGGGTATCGTGTTGTGAGTGTGTAAGGGTCCTATCACTCCCTTCAATTGTCCGTCTTTTCTGGGGGAGCTAGGTGTGTTCCACGTGTGATGGGGTGGGGGGTCTCTGGGTCTAGAGGGTACTCGGATGGATCATCTATTTACAAAGGTTTAAGATCCTCTTTTGGGGGTCTTTTGGGTTGTTTGGGGAGGTCCTATGCAACCCGATGTTAGGGTTAGATTCTGTGGGTGGGGGTTATTTCCTATCTTTGTTGAGTTGAGGGTAGGTGCCAAGGGTCTTTTTGGGGCTGTTTGGGGTGATCCAGTGCCGTTCCGTGTTAGGGTTAGGTTTGGGGGGTGGGCACATTGGCCATCTCTGGCATGCCGTCTACCTTGCTGGGGTTTGAGGGTGGGTGCCTAGGGTTTTTGGGGGACTGTTTGGGGTGGTCCGGTGCAGTCCGGTGTTAGGGTTAGGTTTATGGGTGGGGAAGGGTGCATAGGGACCCCCTCCGGGGTGAGGGTGTCATCTATCCTTGTGAGGTAGGAGTAGGTGTCAGGGGTCTTTTGGGTTGTTGGCACCCTGTGTGGTTCTCCCTGCTATTCTATCCTAAAGTTGTTTTTAGGTTTGAAGGATTGCATAAATCGGAGCCTGTGATTATTTCAATCCTCACTATCTAGGCTGGTACCCTTACATTATATTCCCCCTTGGATTGGGTTTCACCCTCCTGACTCCATTTGAATCTTTTTTGTGGCTTGCTCCTCCTGCGGTTTTGATTTGTAAAGGTGATGAGGCCCGTGTCACTGCTAAGGTTAGGTTGTGATTTATCGGACAGTGGGACAAAATGCCCTCTGGTGCTCAATGATCTCTGCCTGGAGATTCCTTTTCACCATGTACTGCCACTTTGCTCTGGCCCACGGTCTCATCACCCTCGTACAAATCTGTTGACCTTTGCACTTGCCCTTCTGTAGATTTTTAGGAGTCAGTCAGGGTCCACCCTGAGTTTGAGTTTATGCTTGGTTGAGGCCCTTGGCCTCTCGCGTCTAACGCTTCAATCCATATCCCCTCTGCCCTCTTCCGACACCCGGTTGACTAATTTATGTTTGTTTCTAGGCCCATGATCTCTAGGGACTGGGTCCCGTGCTGCTGGGAGTGTCAACTACTGGGTATGGACTTTATGTGTTGCTGAGGTGTCCTGTCAGGCTGATTCTGAGGCTGTTACCTGTTTCGCCTATGTACAGTAAGTTACACTCCTTACATTAAACTGCATACACCCCATTATTTTGCTCACAGGTTATCCTCTGTGCTATCCGGTCTCTCCTGTCACCCTGTTCTATGTTTTTGTCTATTACCCAGTGGGAGCAGGCCCCATATTGACATTAATTTGTATCCCTACTGCTCCCCTTGTCTGCTGGTTTTATCACAATCTCATTTTTATCCCTCAGCTCTGACATGGTCTCCCTCTCTTTTCTGGTGAGGTTTGGCCTTTCCTTTGTCATGGGCATATCACAGGCTGTTTTGGTAATGTTCATTTAAAATATGTCGTGTTTGTTTGGCTTTACCCACGTTCCAGCATTAGATGCCAATTTTTGCAATGTTTCCTGGGTGGGATTTGCCGGTTTTACACATTGTGTCATTATCTCACCCTGCCTCCTGATACCCTTATGGGGTCGGCTCTGTTCTTGCAGAACCCTCAGGTGGTGTAGAGTCTGGGCCTTGTTATCAATATCTTGCACTGCTTCCTGATACCCTTATGGGGTCGGCTCTGTTCTTGCAGAACCCTCAGGTGGTCCGGTCTTGTCTGGGTCTTGTCCGGTCTTGTCCGGTCTTGTCCGGTCTTGTCCGGTCTTGTCCGGTCTTGTCTGGGTCTTGTCTGGTCTTGTCTGGGTCTTGTCCGGTCTTGTCCGGTCTTGTCCGGTCTTGTCTGGGTCTTGTCTCGGTCTTGTCCGGTCTTGTCTGGGTCTTGTCCGGTCTTGTCTGGGTCTTGTCTGGGTCTTGTCCGGTCTTGTCTGGGTCTTGTCCGGTCTTGTCCGGTCTTGTCCGGTCTTGTCTGGGTCTTGTCCGGTCTTGTCCGGTCTTGTCTGGGTCTTGTCCGGTCTTGTCCGGTCTTGTCCGGTCTTGTCTGGGTCTTGTCCGGTCTTGTCTGGGTCTTGTCCGGTCTTGTCCGGTCTTGTCTGGGTCTTGTCCGGTCTTGTCTGGGTCTTGTCTGGGTCTTGTCCGGTCTTGTCCGGTCTTGTCCGGTCTTGTCCGGGTCTTGTCCGGGTCTTGTCCGGTCTTGTCCGGTCTTGTCCGGTCTTGTCCGGTCTTGTCTGGGTCTTGTCCGGTCTTGTCTGGGTCTTGTCCGGTCTTGTCTGGGTCTTGTCTGGGTCTTGTCCGGTCTTGTCTGGGTCTTGTCCGGTCTTGTCTGGGTCTTGTCCGGTCTTGTCTGGGTCTTGTCTGGGTCTTGTCCAGTCTTGTCTGGGTCTTGTCCGGTCTTGTCTGGTCTTGCCCGGTCTTGTCTGCGTCTCGTCCGTTCTTGTCCGGTCTTGTCTGGGTCTCGTCCGGTCTTGTCCGGTCTTGTCTGGGTCTCGTCCGGTCTTGTCCGGTCTTGTCTGGGTCTCGTCCGGTCTTGTCCGGTCTTGTCTGGGTCTCGTCCGGTCTTGTCCGGTATTGTCTGGGTCTCGTCCGGTCTTGTCCGGTCTTGTCCGGTCTTGTCTGGGTCTTGTCCGGTCTTGTCTGGGTCTTGTCCGGTCTTGTCCGGTCTTGTCTGGGTCTTGTCCGGTCTTGTCCGTGTCTTGTCCGGTCTTGTCCGATCTTGTCTGGGTCTTGTCCGGTCTTGTCCGGGTCTTGTCCGGTCTTGTCCGGGTCTTGTCCGGTCTTGTCCGGTCTTGTCCGGGTCTTGTCCGGTCTTGTCTAGGTCTTGTCCGGTCTTGTCCGGTCTTGTCCGGGTCTTGTCTGGGTCTTGTCCGGTCTTGTCCGGTCTTGTCCGGTCTTGTCTGGGTCTTGTCCGGTCTTGTCCGGTCTTGTCCGGTCTTGTCCGGGTCTTGTCCGGTCTTGTCCGGTCTTGTCCGGGTCTTGTCCGGTCTTGTCTGGGTCTTGTCCGGTCTTGTCCGGTCTTGTCCGGGTCTTGTCTGGGTCTTGTCCGGTCTTGTCTGGGTCTTGTCCGGTCTTGTCCGGTCTTGTGCGGTCTTGTCTGGGTCTTGTCCGGTCTTGTCCGGTCTTGTCCGGTCTTGTCTGGGTCTTGTCCGGTCTTGTCCGGTCTTGTCTGGATCTTGTCCGGTCTTGTATGGGTCTTGTCCGGTCTTGTCCGGTCTTGTCTGGGTCTTGTCCGGTCATGTCCGGTCTTGTCTGGGTCTTGTCCGGTCTTGTCTGGGTCTTGTCCGGTCTTGTCCGGTCTTGTCTGGGTCTTGTCCGGTCTTGTCCGGTCTTGTCTGGGTCTTGTCCGGTCTTGTCCGGTCTTGTCTGGGTCTTGTCCGGTCTTGTCTGGGTCTTGTCCGGTCTTGTCCGGTCTTGTCTGGGTCTTGTCCGGTCTTGTCTGGGTCTTGTCCGGTCTTGTCCGGTCTTGTCTGGTTCTTGTCCTGTCTTGTCCGGTGTTGTCTGGGTCTTGTCCGGTCTTGTCCGGTCTTGTCTGGGTCTCGTCCGGTCTTGTCCGGTCTTGTCTGGGTCTCGTCCGGTCTTGTCCGGTCTTGTCTGGGTCTCGTCCGGTCTTGTCCGGTCTTGTCCGGTCTTGTCTGGGTCTTGTCCGGTCTTGTCTGGGTCTTGTCCGGTCTTGTCCGGTCTTGTCTGGGTCTTGTCCGGTCTTGTCCGGTCTTGTCTGGGTCTTGTCCGGTCTTGTCAGGGTCTTGTCCGGTCTTGTCCGGTGTTGTCTGGGTCTTGTCCGGTCATGTCCGGTCTTGTCTGGGTCTTGTCCGGTCTTGTCTGGGTCTTGTCCGGTCTTGTCCGGTCTTGTCTGGGTCTTGTCCGGTCTTGTCCGGTCTTGTCTGGGTCTTGTCCGGTCTTGTCTGGGTCTTGTCCGGTCTTGTCCGGTCTTGTCTGGGTCTTGTCCGGTCTTGTCCGGTCTTGTCTGGGTCTTGTCCGGTCTTGTCCGGTCTTGTCTGGGTCTTGTCCGGTCTTGTCTGGGTCTTGTCCGGTCTTGTCTGGTTCTTGTCCGGTCTTGTCCGGTGTTGTCTGGGTCTTGTCCGGTCTTGTCCGGTCTTGTCTGGGTCTCGTCCGGTCTTGTCCGGTCTTGTCTGGGTCTCGTCCGGTCTTGTCCGGTCTTGTCTGGGTCTCGTCCGGTCTTGTCCGGTCTTGTCCAGTCTTGTCTGGGTCTTGTCCGGTCTTGTCTGGGTGTTGTCCGGTCTTGTCCGGGTCTTGTCCGGTCTTGTCCGGTCTTGTCTGGGTCTTGTCCGGTCTTGTCCAGTCTTGTCTGGGTCTTGTCCGGGTCTTGTCCGGTCTTGTCCGGTCTTGTCCGGTCTTGTCCGGGTCTTGTCCGGTCTTGTCTGGGTCTTGTCCGGTCTTGTCCGGTCTTGTCTGGGTCTTGTCCGGTCTTGTCCGGTCTTGTCTGGGTCTTGTCCGGTCTTGTCTGGGTCTTGTCCGGTCTTGTCCGTTCTTGTCTGGGTCTTGTCCGGTCTTGTCCGGTCTTGTCTGGGTCTTGTCCGGTCTTGTCCGGTCTTGTCTGGGTCTTGTCCGGTCTTGTCCGGTCTTGTCTGGGTCTTGTCCGGCCTTGTCCGGTCTTGTCCGGTCTTGTCTGGGTCTTGTCCGGTCTTGTCTGGGTCTTGTCCGGTCTTGTCCGGTCTTGTCTGGGTCTTGTCCGGTCTTGTCCGGTCTTGTCTGGGTCTTGTCCGGTCTTGTCTGGGTCTTGTCCGGTCTTGTCCGGTCTTGTCAGGGTCTTGTCCGGTCTTGTCCGGTCTTGTCTGGGTCTTGTCCGGTCTTGTCCGGTCTTGTCCGGTCTTGTCCGGTCTTGTCTGGGTCTTGTCCGGTCTTGACTGGGTCTTGTCCGGTCTTGTCCGGTCTTGTCTTGTCTGGGTCTTGTCTGGGTCTTGTCCGGTCTTGTCTGGGTCTTGTCCGGTCTTGTCCGGTCTTGTCCGGTCTTGTCTGGGTCTTGTCCGGGTCTTGTCTGGGTCTTGTCCGGTCTTGTCCGGTCTTGTCTGGGTCTTGTCCGGTCTTATCTGGATCTTGTCCGGTCTTGTCTGGTTCTTGTCCGGTCTTGTCCGGTGTTGTCTGGGTCTTGTCCGGTCTTGTCCGGTCTTGTCTGGGTCTCGTCCGGTCTTGTCCGGTCTTGTCTGGGTCTCGTCCGGTCTTGTCCGGTCTTGTCCGGTCTTGTCTGGGTCTTGTCCGGTCTTGTCTGGGTCTTGTCCGGTCTTGTCCGGTCTTGTCTGGGTCTTGTCCGGGTCTTGTCCGGTCTTGTCCAGTCTTGTCCGGGTCTTGTCCGGTCTTGTCCGGTCTTGTCCGGGTCTTGTCCGGTCTTGTCTGGGTCTTGTCCGGTCTTGTCCGGTCTTGTCTGGGTCTTGTCCGGTCTTGTCCGGTCTTGTCTGGGTCTTGTCCGGTCTTGTCTGGGTCTTGTCCGGTCTTGTCCGGTCTTGTCTGGGTCTTGTCCGGTCTTATCCGGTCTTGTCTGGGTCTTGTCCGGTCTTGTCCGGTCTTGTCTGGGTCTTGTCCGGTCTTGTCCGGTCTTGTCTGGGTCTTGTCCGGTCTTGTCCGGTCTTGTCCGGTCTTGTCTGGGTCTTGTCCGGTCTTGTCTGGGTCTTGTCCGGTCTTGTCCGGTCTTGTCTGTGTCTTATCCGGTCTTGTCCGGTCTTGTCTGGGTCTTGTCCGGTCTTGCCTGGGTCTTGTCCGGTCTTGTCCGGTCTTGTCAGGGTCTTGTCCGGTCTTGTCCAGTCTTGTCTGGGTCTTGTCCGGTCTTGTCCGGTCTTGTCTATGTCTTGTCCGGTCTTGTCCGGTCTTGTCTGGGTCTTGTCCGGTCTTGACTGGGTCTTGTCCGGTCTTGACTGGGTCTTGCCCGGTCTTGTCCGGTCTTGTCTTGTCTGGGTCTTGTCCGGTCTTGTCCGGTCTTGTCTGGGTCTTGTCCGGTCTTGTCTGGGTCTTGTCCGGTCTTGTCCGGTCTTGTCCGGTCTTGTCTGGGTCTTGTCCGGTCTTGTCTGGGTCTTGTCCGGTCTTGTCCGGTCTTGTCTGGGTCTTGTCCGGTCTTATCTTGGTCTTGTCCGGTCTTGTCTGGTTCTTGTCCGGTCTTGTCCGGTGTTGTCTGGGTCTTGTCCGGTCTTGTCCGGTCTTGTCTGGGTCTCGTCCGGTCTTGTCCGGTCTTGTCTGGGTCTAGTCCGTTCTTGCCCGGTCTTGTCCGGGTCTTGTCCGGTCTTGTCCGGTCTTGTCCGGTCTTGTCCGGGTCTTGTCTGGGTCTTGTCCGGTCGTGTCTGGGTCTTGTCCTGTCTTGTCCGGTCTTGTCCGGTCTTGTCCGGTCTTGTCTGGGTCTTGTCCGGTCTTGTCCGGTCTTGTCTGGGTCTTGTCCGGTCTTGTCTGGGTCTTGTCCGGTCTTGTCCGGTCTTGTCTGGGTCTTGTCCGGTCTTGTCCGGTCTTGTCTGGGTCTTGTCCGGTCTTGTCCGGTCTTGTCTGGGTCTTGTCCGGTCTTGTCCGGTCTTGTCTGGGTCTTGTCCGCTATTGTCCGGTCTTGTATGGGTCTTGTCCGGTCTTGTCCGGTCTTGTCTGGGTCTTGTCCGGTCTTGTCCGGTCTTGTCCGGTCTTGTCTGGGTCTTGTCCGGTATTGTCTGGGTCTTGTCCGGTCTTGTCCGGTCTTGTCTGTGTCTTGTCCGGTCTTGTCCGGTCTTGTCCGGTCTTGTCTGGGTCTTGTCCGGTCTTGTCCGGTCTTGTCCGGTCTTGTCTGGGTCTTGTCCGGTCTTGTCCGGTCTTGTCAAGGTCTTGTCCGGTCTTGTCCGGTCTTGTCCGGTCTTGTCTGGGTCTTGTCCGGTCTTGTCCGGTCTTGACTGGGTCTTGTCCGGTCTTCTCCGGTCTTGTCTGGGTCTTGTCCGGTCTTGACTGGGTCTTGTCCGGTCTTGTCCGGTCTTGTCTTGTCTGGGTCTTGTCCGGTCTTGTCCGGTCTTGTCTGGGTCTTGTCCGGTCTTGTCTGGGTCTTGTCCGGTCTTGTCTGGATCTTGTCCGGTCTTGTCTGGGTCTTGTCCGGTCTTGTCCGGTCTTGTCCGGTCTTGTCCGGTCTTGTTTGGGTCTTGTCCGGTCTTGTCCGGTCTTGTCAGGGTCTTGTCTGGTCTTGTCCGGTCTTGTCTGGGTCTTGTCCGGTCTTGTCCGGTCTTGTCTGGGTCTTGTCCGGTCTTGTCCTGTCTTGTCTGGGTCTTGTCCGGTCTTGACTGGGTCTTGTCCGGTCTTGTCCGGTCTTGTCTTGTCTGGGTCTTGTCCGGTCTTGTCCGGTCTTGTCTGGGTCTTGTCCGGTCTTGTCTGGGTCTTGTCCGGTCTTGTCTGGATCTTGTCCGGTCTTGTCTGGGTCTTGTCCGGTCTTGTCCGGTCTTGTCCGGTCTTGTCTGGGTCTTGTCCGGTCTTGTCTGGGTCTTGTCCGGTCTTGTCTGGATCTTGTCCGGTCTTGTCTGGGTCTTGTCCGGTCTTGTCCGGTCTTGTCCGGTCTTGTCCGGTCTTGTCTGGGTCTTGTCCGGTCTTGTCCGGTCTTGTCTGGGTCTCGTCCGGTCTTGTCCGGTCTTGTCTGGGTCTCGTCCGGTCTTGTCCGGTCTTGTCTGGGTCTCGTCCGGTCTTGTCCGGTATTGTCTGGGTCTCGTCCGGTCTTGTCCGGTCTTGTCCGGTCTTGTCTGGGTCTTGTCCGGTCTTGTCCGGTCTTGTCTGGGTCTTGTCCGGTCTTGTCCGGTCTTGTCTGGGTCTTGTCCGGTCTTGTCCGTGTCTTGTCCGGTCTTGTCCGATCTTGTCTGGGTCTTGTCCGGTCTTGTCCGGGTCTTGTCCGGTCTTGTCCGGGTCTTGTCCGGTCTTGTCCGGTCTTGTCCGGGTCTTGTCCGGTCTTGTCTGGGTCTTGTCCGGTCTTGTCCGGTCTTGTCCGGGTCTTGTCTGGGTCTTGTCCGGACTTGTCTGGGTCTTGTCCGGTCTTGTCCGGTCTTGTCTGGGTCTTGTCCGGTCTTGTCCGGTCTTGTCTGGGTCTTGTCCGGTCTTGTCTGGGTCTTGTCCGGTCTTGTCCGGTCTTGTCTGGGTCTTGTCTGGGTCTTGTCTCGGTCTTGTCCGGTCTTGTCTGGGTCTTGTCCGGTCTTGTCCGGTCTTGTCTGGGTCTTGTCCGGTCTTGTCTGGGTCTTGTCCGGTCTTGTCCGGTCTTGTCCGGTCTTGTCTGGGTCTTGTCCGGTCTTGTCTGGGTCTTGTCCGGTCTTGTCCGGTCTTGTCCGGTCTTGTCTGGGTCTTGTCCGGTCTTGTCCGGTCTTGTCTGGATCTTGTCCGGTCCTGTATGGGTCTTGTCCGGTCTTGTCCGGTCTTGTCTGGGTCTTGTCCGGTCATGTCCGGTCTTGTCTGGGTCTTGTCCGGTCTTGTCTGGGTCTTGTCCGGTCTTGTCCGGTCTTGTCTGGGTCTTGTCCGGTCTTGTCCGGTCTTGTCTGGGTCTTGTCCGGTCTTGTCCGGTCTTGTCTGGGTCTTGTCCGGTCTTGTCCGGTCTTGTCTGGGTCTTGTCCGGTCTTGTCCGGTCTTGTCTGGGTCTTGTCCGGTCTTGTCTGGGTCTTGTCCGGTCTTGTCCGGTCTTGTCTGGTTCTTGTCCGGTCTTGTCCGGTGTTGTCTGGGTCTTGTCCGGTCTTGTCCGGTCTTGTCTGGGTCTCGTCCGGTCTTGTCCGGTCTTGTCTGGGTCTCGTCCGGTCTTGTCCGGTCTTGTCTGGGTCTCGTCCGGTCTTGTCCGGTCTTGTCCGGTCTTGTCTGGGTCTTGTCCGGTCTTGTCTGGGTCTTGTCCGGTCTTGTCCGGTCTTGTCTGGTTCTTGTCCGGTCTTGTCCGGTCTTGTCTGGGTCTTGTCCGGTCTTGTCTGGGTCTTGTCCGGTCTTGTCCGGTCTTGTCTGGGTCTTGTCCGGTCTTGTCCGGTCTTGTCTGGTTCTTGTCCGGTCTTGTCCGGTGTAGTCTGGGTCTTGTCCGGTCTTGTCCGGTCTTGTCTGGGTCTCGTCCGGTCTTGTCCGGTCTTGTCTGGGTCTCGTCCGGTCTTGTCCGGTCTTGTCTGGGTCTCGTCCGGTCTTGTCCGGTCTTGTCCGGTCTTGTCTGGGTCTTGTCCGGTCTTGTCTGGGTCTTGTCCGGTCTTGTCCGGTCTTGTCTGGGTCTTGTCCGGTCTTGTCCGGTCTTGTCTGGGTCTTGTCCGGTCTTGTCTGGGTCTTGTCCGGTCTTGTCCGGTCTTGTCTGGGTCTTGTCCGGTCTTGTCCAGTCTTGTCTGGGTCTTGTCCGGTCTTGTCCGGTCTTGTCTGGGTCTTGTCCGGTCTTGTCTGGGTCTTGTCCGGTCTTGTCCGGTCTTGTCTGGTTCTTGTCCGGTCTTGTCCGGTGTTGTCTGGGTCTTGTCCGGTCTTGTCCGGTCTTGTCTGGGTCTCGTCCGGTCTTGTCCGGTCTTGTCTGGGTCTCGTCCGGTCTTGTCCGGTCTTGTCTGGGTCTCGTCCCGTCTTGTCCGGTCTTGTCCAGTCTTGTCTGGGTCTTGTCCGGTCTTGTCTGGGTCTTGTCCGGTCTTGTCCGGGTCTTGTCCGGTCTTGTCTGGGTCTTGTCCGGTCTTGTCCAGTCTTGTCTGGGTCTTGTCCGGGTCTTGTCCGGTCTTGTCCGGTTTTGTCCGGTCTTGTCCGGGTCTTGTCCGGTCTTGTCTGCATCTTGTCCGGTCTTGTCCGGTCTTGTCTGGGTCTTGTCCGGTCTTGTCCGGTCTTGTCTGTGTCTTGTCCGGTCTTGTCTGGGTCTTGTCCGGTCTTGTCCGTTCTTGTCTGGGTCTTGTCCGGTCTTGTCCGGTCTTGTCTGGGTCTTGTCCGGTCTTGTCCGGTCTTGTCTGGGTCTTGTCCGGTCTTGTCCGGTCTTGTCTGGGTCTTGTCCGGCCTTGTCCGGTCTTGTCCGGTCTTGTCTGGGTCTTGTCCGGTCTTGTCTGGGTCTTGTCCGGTCTTGTCCGGTCTTGTCTTGGTCTTGTCCGGTCTTGTCCGGTCTTGTCTGGGTCTTGTCCGGTCTTGTCTGGGTCTTGTCCGGTCTTGTCCGGTCTTGTCAGGGTCTTGTCCGGTCTTGTCCGGTCTTGTCTGGGTCTTGTCCGGTCTTGTCCGGTCTTGTCCGGTCTTGTCCGGTCTTGTCTGGGTCTTGTCCGGTCTTGACTGGGTCTTGTCCGGTCTTGTCCGGTCTTGTCTTGTCTGGGTCTTGTCTGGGTCTTGTCCGGTCTTGTCTGGGTCTTGTCCGGTCTTGTCCGGTCTTGTCCGGTCTTGTCTGGGTCTTGTCCGGTCTTGTCTGGTTCTTGTCCGGTCTTGTCCGGTCTTGTCTGGGTCTTGTCCGGTCTTATCTGGATCTTGTCCGGTCTTGTCTGGTTCTTGTCCGGTCTTGTCCGGTGTTGTCTGGGTCTTGTCCGGTCTTGTCCGGTCTTGTCTGGGTCTCGTCCTGTCTTGTCCGGTCTTGTCTGTGTCTCGTCCGGTCTTGTCCGGTCTTGTCCGGGTCTTGTCTGGGTCTTGTCCGGTCATGTCCGGTCTTGTCTGGGTCTTGTCGGGTCTTGTCTGGATGTTGTCCGGTCTTGTCCGGTCTTGTCCGGTCTTGTCCGGTCTTGTCTGGGTCTTGTCCGGTCTTGTCTGGGTCTTGTCCGGTCTTGTCCGGTCTTGTCTGGGTATTGTCCGGTCTTGTCCGGTCTTGTCTGGGTCTTGTCCGGTCTTGTCTGGGTCTTGTCCGGTCTTGTCCGGTCTTGTCAGGGTCTTGTCCGGTCTTGTCCGGTCTTGTCTGGGTCTTGTCCGGTCTTGTCCGGTCTTGTCCGGTCTTGTCCGGTCTTGTCTGGGTCTTGTCCGGTCTTGACTGGGTCTTGTCCGGTCTTGTCCGGTCTTGTCTTGTCTGGGTCTTGTCTGGGTCTTGTCCGGTCTTGTCTGGGTCTTGTCCGGTCTTGTCCGGTCTTGTCCGGTCTTGTCTGGGTCTTGTCCGGTCTTGTCTGGTTCTTGTCCGGTCTTGTCCGGTCTTGTCTGGGTCTTGTCCGGTCTTATCTGGATCTTGTCCGGTCTTGTCTGGTTCTTGTCCGGTCTTGTCCGGTGTTGTCTGGGTCTTGTCCGGTCTTGTCCGGTCTTGTCTGGGTCTCGTCCGGTCTTGTCCGGTCTTGTCCGGTCTTGTCTGGGTCTTGTCCGGTCTTGTCCGGTCTTGTCTGTGTCTTGTCCGGTCTTGTCCGGTCTTGTCTGGTTCTTGTCCGGTCTTGTCCGGTGTTGTCTGGGTCTTGTCCGGTCTTGTCCGGTCTTGTCTGGGTCTCGTCCGGTCTTGTCCGGTCTTGTCTGGGTCTCGTCCGGTCTTGTCCGGTCTTGTCTGGGTCTCGTCCGGTCTTGTCCGGTCTTGTCCGGTCTTGTCTGGGTCTTGTCCGGTCTTGTCTGGGTCTTGTCCGGTCTTGTCCGGGTCTTGTCCGGTGTTGTCCGGTCTTGTCTGGGTCTTGTCCGGTCTTGTCCGGTCTTGTCTGGGTCTTGTCCGGGTCTTGTCCGGTCTTGTCCAGTCTTGTCCGGGTCTTGTCCGGTCTTGTCCGGTCTTGTCCGGGTCTTGTCCGGTCTTGTCTTGGTCTTGTCCGGTCTTGTCCGGTCTTGTCTGGGTCTTGTCCGGTCTTGTCCGGTCTTGTCTGGGTCTTGTCCGGTCTTGTCTGGGTCTTGTCCGGTCTTGTCCGGTCTTGTCTGGGTCTTGTCCGGTCTTATCCGGTCTTGTCTGGGTCTTGTCCGGTCTTGTCCGGTCTTGTCTGGGTCTTGTCCGGTCTTGTCCGGTCTTGTCTGGGTCTTGTCCGGTCTTGTCCGGTCTTGTCCGGTCTTGTCTGGGTCTTGTCCGGTCTTGTCTGGGTCTTGTCCGGTCTTGTCCGGTCTTGTCTGTGTCTTATCCGGTCTTGTCCGGTCTTGTCTGGTTCTTGTCCGGTCTTGTCCGGTGTTGTCTGGGTCTTGTCCGGTCTTGTCCGGTCTTGTCTGGGTCTCGTCCGGTCTTGTCCGGTCTTGTCTGTGTCTCGTCCGGTCTCGTCCGGTCTTGTCCGGTCTTGTCCGGGTCTTGTCTGGGTCTTGTCCGGTCATGTCCGGTCTTGTCTGGGTCTTGTCCGGTCTTGTCCGGTCTTGTCCGGTCTTGTCTGGGTCTTGTCCGGTCTTGTCTGGGTCTTGTCCGGTCTTGTCTGGGTCTTGTCCGGTCTTGTCCGGTCTTGTCTGTGTCTTATCCGGTCTTGTCCGGTCTTGTCTGGTTCTTGTCCGGTCTTGTCCGGTGTTGTCTGGGTCTTGTCCGGTCTTGTCCGGTCTTGTCTGGGTCTTGTCCGGTCTTGTCCGGTCTTGTCTGGGTCTTGTCCGGTCTTGTCTGGGTCTTGTCCGGTCTTGTCCGGGTCTTGTCCGGTGTTGTCCGGTCTTGTCTGGGTCTTGTCCGGTCTTGTCCGGTCTTGTCTGGGTCTTGTCCGGGTCTTGTCCGGTCTTGTCCGGTCTTGTCCGGTCTTGTCCGGTCTTGTCTGGGTCTTGTCCGGTCTTGTCTGGGTCTTGTCCGGTCTTGTCCGGTCTTGTCTGGGTCTTGTCCGGTCTTATCTGGATCTTGTCCGGTCTTGTCTGGTTCTTGTCCGGTCTTGTCCGGTGTTGTCTGGGTCTTGTCCGGTCTTGTCCGGTCTTGTCTGGGTCTCGTCCGGTCTTGTCCGGTCTTGTCTGTGTCTCGTCCGGTCTTGTCCGGTCTTGTCCGGGTCTTGTCTGGGTCTTGTCCGGTCATGTCCGGTCTTGTCTGGGTCTTGTCCGGTCTTGTCTGGATCTTGTCCGGTCTTGTCCGGTCTTGTCCGGTCTTGTCTGGGTCTTGTCCGGTCTTGTCTGGGTCTTGTCCGGTCTTGTCCGGTCTTGTCTGGGTATTGTCCGGTCATGTCCGGTCTTGTCTGGGTCTTGTCCGGTCTTGTCTGGGTCTTGTCCGGTCTTGTCCGGTCTTGTCTGGGTCTTGTCCGGGTCTTGTCCGGTCTTGTCCGGTCTTGTCCGGTCTTGTCCGGTCTTGTCTGGGTCTTGTCCGTTCTTGTCTGGGTCTTGTCCGGTCTTGTCCGGTCTTGTCTGGGTCTTGTCCGGTCTTATCTGGATCTTGTCCGGTCTTGTCTGGTTCTTGTCCGGTCTTGTCCGGTGTTGTCTGGGTCTTGTCCGGTCTTGTCCGGTCTTGTCTGGGTCTCGTCCGGTCTTGTCCGGTCTTGTCTGTGTCTCGTCCGGTCTTGTCCGGTCTTGTCCGGGTCTTGTCCGGGTCTTGTCCGGTCATGTCCGGTCTTGTCTGGGTCTTGTCCGGTCTTGTCTGGATCTTGTCCGGTCTTGTCCGGTCTTGTCCGGTCTTGTCTGGGTCTTGTCCGGTCTTGTCTGGGTCTTGTCCGGTCTTGTCCGGTCTTGTCTGGGTATTGTCCGGTCATGTCCGGTCTTGTCTGGGTCTTGTCCGGTCTTGTCTGGGTCTTGTCCTGTCTTGTCCGGTCTTGTCTGGGTCTTGTCCGTTCTTGTCCGGTCTTGTCTGGGTCTTGTCCGGTCTTGTCCGGTCTTGTCTGGGTCTTGTCCGGTCTTGTCCGGTCTTGTCTGGGTCTTGTCCGGTCTTGTCCGGTCTTGTCTGGGTCTTGTCCGGTCTTCTCCGGTCTTGTCTGTGTCTTGTCCGGTCTTGTCCGGTCTTGTCTGGTTCTTGTCCGGTCTTGTCCGGTGTTGTCTGGGTCTTGTCCGGTCTTGTCCGGTCTTGTCTGGGTCTCGTCCGGTCTTGTCCGGTCTTGTCTGGGTCTCGTCCGGTCTTGTCCGGTCTTGTCTGGGTCTCGTCCGGTCTTGTCCGGTCTTGTCCGGTCTTGTCTGGGTCTTGTCCGGTCTTGTCTGGGTCTTGTCCGGTCTTGTCCGGGTCTTGTCCGGTGTTGTCCGGTCTTGTCTGGGTCTTGTCCGGTCTTGTCCGGTCTTGTCTGGGTCTTGTCCAGTCTTGTCCGGTCTTGTCTGGGTCTTGTCCGGTCTTGTCCGGTCTTGTCTGGGTCTTGTCCGGTCTTGTCTGGGTCTTGTCCGGTCTTGTCCGGTCTTGTCTGGGTCTTGTCCGGTCTTATCCGGTCTTGTCTGGGTCTTGTCCGGTCTTGTCCGCTCTTGTCTGGGTCTTGTCCGGTCTTGTCCGGTCTTGTCTGGGTCTTGTCCGGTCTTGTCCGGTCTTGTCCGGTCTTGTCTGGGTCTTGTCCGGTCTTGTCTGGGTCTTGTCCGGTCTTGTCCGGTCTTGTCTGTGTCTTATCCGGTCTTGTCCGGTCTTGTTTGGGTCTTGTCCGGTCTTGCCTGGGTCTTGTCCGGTCTTGCCTGGGTCTTGTTCGGTCTTGTCCGGTCTTGTCAGGGTCTTGTCCGGTCTTGTCCGGTCTTGTCTGGGTCTTGTCCGGTCTTGTCCGGTCATGTCTATGTCTTGTCCGGTCTTGTCCGGTCTTGTCTGGGTCTTGTCCGGTCTTGACTGGGTCTTGCCCGGTCTTGTCCGGTCTTGTCCGGTCTTGTCCGGTCTTGTCCGGTCTTGTCCGGTCTTGTCTGGGTCTTGTCTGGTCTTGTCTGGGTCTTGTCCGGTCTTGTCCGGTCTTGTCCGGTCTTGTCTGGGTCTTGTCTCGGTCTTGTCCGGTCTTGTCTGGGTCTTGTCCGGTCTTGTCTGGGTCTTGTCTGGGTCTTGTCTGGGTCTTGTCCGGTCTTGTCTGGGTCTTGTCCGGTCTTGTCCGGTCTTGTCCGGTCTTGTCTGGGTCTTGTCCGGTCTTGTCCGGTCTTGTCTGGGTCTTGTCCGGTCTTGTCCGGTCTTGTCCGGTCTTGTCTGGGTCTTGTCCGGTCTTGTCCGGTCTTGTCTGGGTCTTGTCCGGTCTTGTCCGGTCTTGTCTGGGTCTTGTCCGGTCTTGTCTGGGTCTTGTCTGGGTCTTGTCCGGTCTTGTCCGGTCTTGTCCGGTCTTGTCCGGGTCTTGTCCGGGTCTTGTCCGGTCTTGTCCGGTCTTGTCCGGTCTTGTCCGGTCTTGTCTGGGTCTTGTCCGGTCTTGTCTGGGTCTTGTCCGGTCTTGTCTGGGTCTTGTCTGGGTCTTGTCCGGTCTTGTCTGGGTCTTGTCCGGTCTTGTCTGGGTCTTGTCCGGTCTTGTCTGGGTCTTGTCTGGGTCTTGTCCAGTCTTGTCTGGGTCTTGTCCGGTCTTGTCTGGTCTTGTCCGGTCTTGTCTGGGTCTCGTCCGTTCTTGTCCGGTCTTGTCTGGGTCTCGTCCGGTCTTGTCCGGTCTTGTCTGGGTCTCGTCCGGTCTTGTCCGGTCTTGTCTGGGTCTCGTCCGGTCTGGTCCGGTCTTGTCTGGGTCTCGTCCGGTCTTGTCCGGTATTGTCTGGGTCTCGTCCGGTCTTGTCCGGTCTTGTCCGGTCTTGTCTGGGTCTTGTCCGGTCTTGTCCGGTCTTGTCTGGGTCTTGTCCGGTCTTGTCCGGTCTTGTCTGGGTCTTGTCCGGTCTTGTCCGTGTCTTGTCCGGTCTTGTCCGATCTTGTCTGGGTCTTGTCCGGTCTTGTCCGGGTCTTGTCCGGTCTTGTCCGGGTCTTGTCCGGTCTTGTCCGGTCTTGTCCGGTCTTGTCCGGGTCTTGTCCGGTCTTGTCTGGTTCTTGTCCGGTCTTGTCCGGTCTTGTCCGGGTCTTGTCTGGGTCTTGTCCGGTCTTGTCCGGTCTTGTCCGGTCTTGTCTGGGTCTTGTCCGGTCTTGTCCGGTCTTGTCCGGTCTTGTCCGGGTCTTGTCCGGTCTTGTCCGGTCTTGTCCGGGTCTTGTCCGGTCTTGTCTGGGTCTTGTCCGGTCTTGTCCGGTCTTGTCCGGGTCTTGTCTGGGTCTTGTCCGGTCTTGTCTGGGTCTTGTCCGGTCTTGTCCGGTCTTGTCTGGGTCTTGTGCGGTCTTGTCTGGGTCTTGTCCGGTCTTGTCCGGTCTTGTCCGGTCTTGTCTGGGTCTTGTCCGGTCTTGTCCGGTCTTGTCTGGATCTTGTCCGGTCTTGTATGGGTCTTGTCCGGTCTTGTCCGGTCTTGTCTGGGTCTTGTCCGGTCATGTCCGGTCTTGTCTGGGTCTTGTCCGGTCTTGTCTGGGTCTTGTCCGGTCTTGTCCGGTCTTGTCTGGGTCTTGTCCGGTCTTGTCCGGTCTTGTCTGGGTCTTGTCCGGTCTTGTCCGGTCTTGTCTGGGTCTTGTCCGGTCTTGTCCGGTCTTGTCTGGGTCTTGTCCGGTCTTGTCCGGTCTTGTCTGGGTCTTGTCCGGTCTTGTCTGGGTCTTGTCCGGTCTTGTCCGGTCTTGTCTGGTTCTTGTCCGGTCTTGTCCGGTGTTGTCTGGGTCTTGTCCGGTCTTGTCCGGTCTTGTCTGGGTCTCGTCCGGTCTTGTCCGGTCTTGTCTGGGTCTCGTCCGGTCTTGTCCGGTCTTGTCTGGGTCTCGTCCGGTCTTGTCCGGTCTTGTCCGGTCTTGTCTGGGTCTTGTCCGGTCTTGTCTGGGTCTTGTCCGGTCTTGTCCGGTCTTGTCTGGGTCTTGTCCGGTCTTGTCCGGTCTTGTCTGGGTCTTGTCCGGTCTTGTCATGGTCTTGTCCGGTCTTGTCCGGTCTTGTCTGGGTCTTGTCCGGTCATGTCCGGTCTTGTCTGGGTCTTGTCCGGTCTTGTCTGGGTCTTGTCCGGTCTTGTCCGGTCTTGTCTGGGTCTTGTCCGGTCTTGTCCGGTCTTGTCTGGGTCTTGTCCGGTCTTGTCTGGGTCTTGTCCGGTCTTGTCCGGTCTTGTCTGGGTCTTGTCCGGTCTTGTCCGGTCTTGTCTGGGTCTTGTCCGGTCTTGTCCGGTCTTGTCTGGGTCTTGTCCGGTCTTGTCTGGGTCTTGTCCGGTCTTGTCTGGTTCTTGTCCGGTCTTGTCCGGTGTTGTCTGGGTCTTGTCCGGTCTTGTCCGGTCTTGTCTGGGTCTCGTCCGGTCTTGTCCGGTCTTGTCTGGGTCTCGTCCGGTCTTGTCCGGTCTTGTCTGGGTCTCGTCCGGTCTTGTCCGGTCTTGTCCAGTCTTGTCTGGGTCTTGTCCGGTCTTGTCTGGGTCTTGTCCGGTCTTGTCCGGTCTTGTCTGGGTCTTGTCCGGTCTTGTCTGGGTCTTGTCCGGTCTTGTCCAGTCTTGTCTGGGTCTTGTCCGGGTCTTGTCCGGTCTTGTCCGGTCTTGTCCGGTCTTGTCCGGTCTTGTCCGGGTCTTGTCCGGTCTTGTCTGGGTCTTGTCCGGTCTTGTCCGGTCTTGTCTGGGTCTTGTCCGGTCTTGTCCGGTCTTGTCTGGGTCTTGTCCGGTCTTGTCTGGGTCTTGTCCGGTCTTGTCCGTTCTTGTCTGGGTCTTGTCCGGTCTTGTCCGGTCTTGTCTGGGTCTTGTCCGGTCTTGTCCGGTCTTGTCTGGGTCTTGTCCGGTCTTGTCCGGTCTTGTCTGGGTCTTGTCCGGCCTTGTCCGGTCTTGTCCGGTCTTGTCCGGTCTTGTCTGGGTCTTGTCCGGTCTTGTCTGGGTCTTGTCCGGTCTTGTCCGGTCTTGTCTGGGTCTTGTCCGGTCTTGTCCGGTCTTGTCTGGGTCTTGTCCGGTCTTGTCTGGGTCTTGTCCGGTCTTGTCCGGTCTTGTCTGGGTCTTGTCCGGTCTTGTCCGGTCTTGTCCGGTCTTGTCCGGTCTTGTCTGGGTCTTGTCCGGTCTTGACTGGGTCTTGTCCGGTCTTGTCTGGTCTTGTCTTGTCTGGGTCTTGTCTGGGTCTTGTCCGGTCTTGTCTGGGTCTTGTCTGGGTCTTGTCCGGTCTTGTCCGGTCTTGTCCGGTCTTGTCTGGGTCTTGTCCGGTCTTGTCTGGGTCTTGTCCGGTCTTGTCCGGTCTTGTCTGGGTCTTGTCCGGTCTTATCTGGATCTTGTCCGGTCTTGTCTGGTTCTTGTCCGGTCTTGTCCGGTGTTGTCTGGGTCTTGTCCGGTCTTGTCCGGTCTTGTCTGGGTCTCGTCCGGTCTTGTCCGGTCTTGTCTGTGTCTCGTCCGGTCTTGTCCGGTCTTGTCCGGGTCTTGTCTGGGTCTTGTCCGGTCATGTCCGGTCTTGTCTGGGTCTTGTCCGGTCTTGTCTGGATCTTGTCCGGTCTTGTCCGGTCTTGTCCGGTCTTGTCTGGGTCTTGTCCGGTCTTGTCTGGGTCTTGTCCGGTCTTGTCCGGTCTTGTCTGGGTATTGTCCGGTCATGTCCGGTCTTGTCTGGGTCTTGTCCGGTCTTGTCTGGGTCTTGTCCGGTCTTGTCCGGTCTTGTCTGGGTCTTGTCCGGTCTTGTCCGGTCTTGTCTGGGTCTTGTCCGGTCTTGTCCGGTCTTGTCTGGGTCTTGTCCGGTCTTGTCCGGTCTTGTCTGGGTCTTGTCCGGTCTTGTCCGGTCTTGTCTGGGTCTTGTCCGGTCTTGTCCGGTCTTGTCTGTGTCTTGTCCGGTCTTGTCCGGTCTTGTCTGGTTCTTGTCCGGTCTTGTCCGGTGTTGTCTGGGTCTTGTCCGGTCTTGTCCGGTCTTGTCTGGGTCTCGTCCGGTCTTGTCCGGTCTTGTCTGGGTCTCGTCCGGTCTTGTCCGGTCTTGTCTGGGTCTCGTCCGGTCTTGTCCGGTCTTGTCCGGTCTTGTCTGGGTCTTGTCCGGTCTTGTCTGGGTCTTGTCCGGTCTTGTCCGGTCTTGTCTGGGTCTTGTCCGGGTCTTGTCCGGTCTTGTCCAGTCTTGTCCGGGTCTTGTCCGGTCTTGTCCGGTCTTGTCCGGGTCTTGTCCGGTCTTGTCTGGGTCTTGTCCGGTCTTGTCCGGTCTTGTCTGGGTCTTGTCCGGTCTTGTCCGGTCTTGTCTGGGTCTTGTCCGGTCTTGTCTGGGTCTTGTCCGGTCTTGTCCGGTCTTGTCTGGGTCTTGTCCGGTCTTGTCCGGTCTTGTCTGGGTCTTGTCCGGTCTTGTCTGGGTCTTGTCCGGTCTTGTCCGGTCTTGTCTGTGTCTTATCCGGTCTTGTCCGGTCTTGTCTGGGTCTTGTCCGGTCTTGCCTGGGTCTTGTCCGGTCTTGTCCGGTCTTGTCAGGGTCTTGTCCGGTCTTGTCCAGTCTTGTCTGGGTCTTGTCCGGTCTTGTCCGGTCTTGTCTATGTCTTGTCCGGTCTTGTCCGGTCTTGTCTGGGTCTTGTCCGGTCTTGACTGGGTCTTGCCCGGTCTTGTCCGGTCTTGTCTTGTCTGGGTCTTGTCCGGTCTTGTCCGGTCTTGTCTGGGTCTTGTCCGGTCTTGTCTGGGTCTTGTCCGGTCTTGTCCGGTCTTGTCCGGTCTTGTCTGGGTCTTGTCCGGTCTTGTCTGGGTCTTGTCCGGTCTTGTCCGGTCTTGTCTGGGTCTTGTCCGGTCTTATCTGGGTCTTGTCCGGTCTTGTCTGGTTCTTGTCCGGTCTTGTCCGGTGTTGTCTGGGTCTTGTCCGGTCTTGTCCGGTCTTGTCTGGGTCTCGTCCGGTCTTGTCCGGTCTTGTCTGGGTCTAGTCCGGTCTTGCCCGGTCTTGTCCGGGTCTTGTCCGGTCTTGTCCGGTCTTGTCCGGTCTTGTCCGGGTCTTGTCTGGGTCTTGTCCGGTCGTGTCTGGGTCTTGTCCGGTCTTGTCCGGTCTTGTCCGGTCTTGTCCGGTCTTGTCTGGGTCTTGTCCGGTCTTGTCTGGGTCTTGTCCGGTCTTGTCTGGGTCTTGTCCGGTCTTGTCCGGTCTTGTCTGGGTCTTGTCCGGTCTTGTCCGGTCTTGTCTGGGTCTTGTCCGGTCTTGTCCGGTCTTGTCTGGGTCTTGTCCGGTCTTGTCCGGTCTTGTCCGGTCTTGTCTGGGTCTTGTCCGGTCTTGTCTGGGTCTTGTCCGGTCTTGTCCGGTCTTGTCTGTGTCTTGTCCGGTCTTGTCCGGTCTTGTCCGGTCTTGTCTGGGTCTTGTCCGGTCTTGTCCGGTCTTGTCCGGTCTTGTCTGGGTCTTGTCCGGTCTTGTCCGGTCTTGTCAGGGTCTTGTCCGGTCTTGTCCGGTCTTGTCCGGTCTTGTCTGGGTCTTGTCCGGTCTTGTCCGGTCTTGACTGGGTCTTGTCCGGTCTTGTCCGGTCTTGTCTGGGTCTTGTCCGGTCTTGACTGGGTCTTGTCCGGTCTTGTCCGGTCTTGTCTTGTCTGGGTCTTGTCCGGTCTTGTCCGGTCTTGTCTGGGTCTTGTCCGGTCTTGTCTGGGTCTTGTCCGGTCTTGTCTGGATCTTGTCCGGTCTTGTCTGGGTCTTGTCCGGTCTTGTCCGGTCTTGTCCGGTCTTGTCCGGTCTTGTCTGGGTCTTGTCCGGTCTTGTCCGGTCTTGTCAGGGTCTTGTCTGGTCTTGTCCGGTCTTGTCTGGGTCTTGTCCGGTCTTGTCCGGTCTTGTCTGGGTCTTGTCCGGTCTTGTCCTGTCTTGTCTGGGTCTTGTCCGGTCTTGACTGGGTCTTGTCCGGTCTTGTCCGGTCTTGTCTTGTCTGGGTCTTGTCCGGTCTTGTCCGGTCTTGTCTGGGTCTTGTCCGGTCTTGTCTGGGTCTTGTCCGGTCTTGTCTGGATCTTGTCCGGTCTTGTCTGGGTCTTGTCCGGTCTTGTCCGGTCTTGTCCGGTCTTATCTGGGTCTTGTCCGGTCTTGTCTGGGTCTTGTCCGGTCTTGTCTGGATCTTGTCCGGTCTTGTCTGGGTCTTGTCCGGTCTTGTCTGGGTCTTGTCCGGTCTTGTCCGGTCTTGTCCGGTCTTGTCCGGTCTTGTCTGGGTCTTGTCCGGTCTTGTCCGGTCTTGTCTGGGTCTCGTCCGGTCTTGTCCGGTCTTGTCTGGGTCTCGTCCGGTCTTGTCCGGTCTTGTCTGGGTCTCGTCCGGTCTTGTCCGGTATTGTCTGGGTCTCGTCCGGTCTTGTCCGGTCTTGTCCGGTCTTGTCTGGGTCTCGTCCGGTCTTGTCCGGTATTGTCTGGGTCTCGTCCGGTCTTGTCCGGTCTTGTCCGGTCTTGTCTGGGTCTTGTCCGGTCTTGTCCGGTCTTGTCTGGGTCTTGTCCGGTCTTGTCCGGTCTTGTCTGGGTCTTGTCCGGTCTTGTCCGTGTCTTGTCCGGTCTTGTCCGATCTTGTCTGGGTCTTGTCCGGTCTTGTCCGGGTCTTGTCCGGTCTTGTCCGGGTCTTGTCCGGTCTTGTCCGGTCTTGTCCGGGTCTTGTCCGGTCTTGTCTGGGTCTTGTCCGGTCTTGTCCGGTCTTGTCCGGGTCTTGTCTGGGTCTTGTCCGGACTTGTCTGGGTCTTGTCCGGTCTTGTCCGGTCTTGTCTGGGTCTTGTCCGGTCTTGTCCGGTCTTGTCTGGGTCTTGTCCGGTCTTGTCTGGGTCTTGTCCGGTCTTGTCCGGTCTTGTCTGGGTCTTGTCTGGGTCTTGTCTCGGTCTTGTCCGGTCTTGTCTGGGTCTTGTCCGGTCTTGTCCGGTCTTGTCTGGGTCTTGTCCGGTCTTGTCTGGGTCTTGTCCGGTCTTGTCCGGTCTTGTCCGGTCTTGTCTGGGTCTTGTCCGGTCTTGTCTGGGTCTTGTCCGGTCTTGTCCGGTCTTGTCCGGTCTTGTCTGGGTCTTGTCCGGTCTTGTCCGGTCTTGTCTGGATCTTGTCCGGTCCTGTATGGGTCTTGTCCGGTCTTGTCCGGTCTTGTCTGGGTCTTGTCCGGTCATGTCCGGTCTTGTCTGGGTCTTGTCCGGTCTTGTCTGGGTCTTGTCCGGTCTTGTCCGGTCTTGTCTGGGTCTTGTCCGGTCTTGTCCGGTCTTGTCTGGGTCTTGTCCGGTCTTGTCTGGGTCTTGTCCGGTCTTGTCCGGTCTTGTCTGGGTCTTGTCCGGTCTTGTCCGGTCTTGTCTGGGTCTTGTCCGGTCTTGTCCGGTCTTGTCTGGGTCTTGTCCGGTCTTGTCTGGGTCTTGTCCGGTCTTGTCCGGTCTTGTCTGGTTCTTGTCCGGTCTTGTCCGGTGTTGTCTGGGTCTTGTCCGGTCTTGTCCGGTCTTGTCTGGGTCTCGTCCGTTCTTGTCCGGTCTTGTCTGGGTCTCGTCCGGTCTTGTCCGGTCTTGTCTGGGTCTCGTCCGGTCTTGTCCGGTCTTGTCCGGTCTTGTCTGGGTCTTGTCCGGTCTTGTCTGGGTCTTGTCCGGTCTTGTCCGGTCTTGTCTGGTTCTTGTCCGGTCTTGTCCGGTCTTGTCTGGGTCTTGTCCGGTCTTGTCTGGGTCTTGTCCGGTCTTGTCCGGTCTTGTCTGGGTCTTGTCCGGTCTTGTCCGGTCTTGTCTGGTTCTTGTCCGGTCTTGTCCAGTGTTGTCTGGGTCTTGTCCGGTCTTGTCCGGTGTTGTCTGGGTCTCGTCCGGTCTTGTCCGGTCTTGTCTGGGTCTCGTCCGGTCTTGTCCGGTCTTGTCTGGGTCTCGTCCGGTCTTGTCCGGTCTTGTCCGGTCTTGTCTGGGTCTTGTCCGGTCTTGTCTGGGTCTTGTCTGGGTCTTGTCCGGTCTTGTCCGGTCTTGTCTGGGTCTTGTCCGGTCTTGTCTGGGTCTTGTCCGGTCTTGTCCGGTCTCGTCTGGGTCTTGTCCGGTCTTGTCCAGTCTTGTCTGGTTCTTGTCCGGTCTTGTCCGGTCTTGTCTGGGTCTTGTCCGGTCTTGTCTGGGTCTTGTCCGGTCTTGTCTGGGTCTTGTCCGGTCTTGTCTGGGTCTTGTCCGGTCTTGTCCGGTCTTGTCTGGGTCTTGTCTGGGTCTTGTCTCGGTCTTGTCCGGTCTTGTCTGGGTCTTGTCCGGTCTTGTCCGGTCTTGTCTGGGTCTTGTCCGGTCTTGTCTGGGTCTTGTCCGGTCTTGTCCGGTCTTGTCCGGTCTTGTCTGGGTCTTGTCCGGTCTTGTCTGGGTCTTGTCCGGTCTTGTCCGGTCTTGTCCGGTCTTGTCTGGGTCTTGTCCGGTCTTGTCCGGTCTTGTCTGGATCTTGTCCGGTCCTGTATGGGTCTTGTCCGGTCTTGTCCGGTCTTGTCTGGGTCTTGTCCGGTCATGTCCGGTCTTGTCTGGGTCTTGTCCGGTCTTGTCTGGGTCTTGTCCGGTCTTGTCCGGTCTTGTCTGGGTCTTGTCCGGTCTTGTCCGGTCTTGTCTGGGTCTTGTCCGGTCTTGTCTGGGTCTTGTCCGGTCTTGTCCGGTCTTGTCTGGGTCTTGTCCGGTCTTGTCCGGTCTTGTCTGGGTCTTGTCCGGTCTTGTCCGGTCTTGTCTGGGTCTTGTCCGGTCTTGTCTGGGTCTTGTCCGGTCTTGTCCGGTCTTGTCTGGTTCTTGTCCGGTCTTGTCCGGTGTTGTCTGGGTCTTGTCCGGTCTTGTCCGGTCTTGTCTGGGTCTCGTCCGTTCTTGTCCGGTCTTGTCTGGGTCTCGTCCGGTCTTGTCCGGTCTTGTCTGGGTCTCGTCCGGTCTTGTCCGGTCTTGTCCGGTCTTGTCTGGGTCTTGTCCGGTCTTGTCTGGGTCTTGTCCGGTCTTGTCCGGTCTTGTCTGGTTCTTGTCCGGTCTTGTCCGGTCTTGTCTGGGTCTTGTCCGGTCTTGTCTGGGTCTTGTCCGGTCTTGTCCGGTCTTGTCTGGGTCTTGTCCGGTCTTGTCCGGTCTTGTCTGGTTCTTGTCCGGTCTTGTCCGGTGTTGTCTGGGTCTTGTCCGGTCTTGTCCGGTGTTGTCTGGGTCTCGTCCGGTCTTGTCCGGTCTTGTCTGGGTCTCGTCCGGTCTTGTCCGGTCTTGTCTGGGTCTCGTCCGGTCTTGTCCGGTCTTGTCCGGTCTTGTCTGGGTCTTGTCCGGTCTTGTCTGGGTCTTGTCCGGTCTTGTCCGGTCTTGTCTGGGTCTTGTCCGGTCTTGTCCGGTCTTGTCTGGGTCTTGTCCGGTCTTGTCTGGGTCTTGTCCGGTCTTGTCCGGTCTCGTCTGGGTCTTGTCCGGTCTTGTCCAGTCTTGTCTGGTTCTTGTCCGGTCTTGTCCGGTCTTGTCTGGGTCTTGTCCGGTCTTGTCTGGGTCTTGTCCGGTCTTGTCCGGTCTTGTCTGGTTCTTGTCCGGTCTTGTCCGGTGTTGTCTGGGTCTTGTCCGGTCTTGTCCGGTCTTGTCTGGGTCTCGTCCGGTCTTGTCCGGTCTTGTCTGGGTCTCGTCCGGTCTTGTCCGGTCTTGTCTGGGTCTCGTCCGGTCTTGTCCGGTCTTGTCCAGTCTTGTCTGGGTCTTGTCCGGTCTTGTCTGGGTCTTGTCCGGTCTTGTCCGGGTCTTGTCCGGTCTTGTCCGGTCTTGTCCGGTCTTGTCCAGTCTTGTCTGGGTCTTGTCCGGGTCTTGTCCGGGTCTTGTCTGCGTCTTGTCCGGTCTTGTCCGGTCTTGTCTGGGTCTTGTCCGGTCTTGTCCGGTCTTGTCTGGGTCTTGTCCGGTCTTGTCTGGGTCTTGTCCGGTCTTGTCCGTTCTTGTCTGGGTCTTGTCCGGTCTTGTCCGGTCTTGTCTGGGTCTTGTCCGGTCTTGTCCGGTCTTGTCTGGGTCTTGTCCGGTCTTGTCCGGTCTTGTCTGGGTCTTGTCCGGCCTTGTCCGGTCTTGTCCGGTCTTGTCTGGGTCTTGTCCGGTCTTGTCTGGGTCTTGTCCGGTCTTGTCCGGTCTTGTCTGGGTCTTGTCCGGTCTTGTCCGGTCTTGTCTGGGTCTTGTCCGGTCTTGTCTGGGTCTTGTCCGGTCTTGTCCGGTCTTGTCAGGGTCTTGTCCGGTCTTGTCCGGTCTTGTCTGGGTCTTGTCCGGTCTTGTCCGGTCTTGTCCGGTCTTGTCCGGTCTTGTCTGGGTCTTGTCCGGTCTTGATTGGGTCTTGTCCGGTCTTGTCCGGTCTTGTCTTGTCTGGGTCTTGTCTGGGTCTTGTCCGGTCTTGTCTGGGTCTTGTCCGGTCTTGTCCGGTCTTGTCCGGTCTTGTCTGGGTCTTGTCCGGTCTTGTCTGGTTCTTGTCCGGTCTTGTCCGGTCTTGTCTGGGTCTTGTCCGGTCTTATCTGGATCTTGTCCGGTCTTGTCTGGTTCTTGTCCGGTCTTGTCCGGTGTTGTCTGGGTCTTGTCCGGTCTTGTCCGGTCTTGTCTGGGTCTCGTCCTGTCTTGTCCGGTCTTGTCTGTGTCTCGTCCGGTCTTGTCCGGTCTTGTCCGGGTCTTGTCTGGGTCTTGTCCGGTCATGTCCGGTCTTGTCTGGGTCTTGTCGGGTCTTGTCTGGATCTTGTCCGGTCTTGTCCGGTCTTGTCCGGTCTTGTCCGGTCTTGTCTGGGTCTTGTCCGGTCTTGTCTGGGTCTTGTCCGGTCTTGTCCGGTCTTGTCTGGGTATTGTCCGGTCATGTCCGGTCTTGTCTGGGTCTTGTCCGGTCTTGTCTGGGTCTTGTCCGGTCTTGTCCGGTCTTGTCTGGGTCTTGTCCGGTCTTGTCCGGTCTTGTCTGGGTCTTGTCCGGTCTTGTCCGGTCTTGTCTGGGTCTTGTCCGGTCTTGTCCGGTCTTGTCTGGGTCTTGTCCGGTCTTGTCCGGTCTTGTCTGGGTCTTGTCCGGTCTTGTCCGGTCTTGTCTGTGTCTTGTCCGGTCTTGTCCGGTCTTGTCTGGTTCTTGTCCGGTCTTGTCCGGTGTTGTCTGGGTCTTGTCCGGTCTTGTCTGGGTCTCGTCCGGTCTTGTCCGGTCTTGTCTGGGTCTCGTCCGGTCTTGTCCGGTCTTGTCTGGGTCTCGTCCGGTCTTGTCCGGTCTTGTCCGGTCTTGTCTGGGTCTTGTCCGGTCTTGTCTGGGTCTTGTCCGGTCTTGTCCGGGTCTTGTCCGGTGTTGTCCGGTCTTGTCTGGGTCTTGTCCGGTCTTGTCCGGTCTTGTCTGGGTCTTGTCCGGGTCTTGTCCGGTCTTGTCCAGTCTTGTCCGGGTCTTGTCCGGTCTTGTCCGGTCTTGTCCGGGTCTTGTCCGGTCTTGTCTGGGTCTTGTCCGGTCTTGTCCGGTCTTGTCTGGGTCTTGTCCGGTCTTGTCCGGTCTTGTCTGGGTCTTGTCCGGTCTTGTCTGGGTCTTGTCCGGTCTTGTCCGGTCTTGTCTGGGTCTTGTCCGGTCTTATCCGGTCTTGTCTGGGTCTTGTCTGGGTCTTGTCCGGTCTTGTCCGGTCTTGTCTGGGTCTTGTCCGGTCTTGTCCGGTCTTGTCTGGGTCTTGTCCGGTCTTGTCCGGTCTTGTCCGGTCTTGTCTGGGTCTTGTCCGGTCTTGTCTGGGTCTTGTCCGGTCTTGTCCGGTCTTGTCTGTGTCTTATCCGGTCTTGTCCGGTCTTGTCTGGTTCTTGTCCGGTCTTGTCCGGTGTTGTCTGGGTCTTGTCCGGTCTTGTCCGGTCTTGTCTGGGTCTTGTCCGGTATTATCTGGATCTTGTCCGGTCTTGTCTGGTTCTTGTCCGGTCTTGTCCGGTGTTGTCTGGGTCTTGTCCGGTCTTGTCCGGTCTTGTCTGGGTCTCGTCCGGTCTTGTCCGGTCTTGTCTGTGTCTCGTCCGGTCTTGTCCGGTCTTGTCCGGGTCTTGTCTGGGTCTTGTCCGGTCATGTCCGGTCTTGTCTGGGTCTTGTCCGGTCTTGTCTGGGTCTTGTCCGGTCTTGTCTGGATCTTGTCCGGTCTTGTCCGGTCTTGTCCGGTCTTGTCTGGGTCTTGTCCGGTCTTGTCTGGGTCTTGTCCGGTCTTGTCCGGTCTTGTCTAGGTATTGTCCGGTCATGTCCGGTCTTGTCTGGGTCTTGTCCGGTCTTGTCTGGGTCTTGTCCGGTCTTGTCCGGTCTTGTCTGGGTCTTGTCCGGTCTTGTCCGGTCTTGTCTGGGTCTTGTCCGGTCTTGTCCGGTCTTGTCTGGGTCTTGTCCGGTCTTGTCCGGTCTTGTCTGGGTCTTGTCCGGTCTTGTCCGGTCTTGTCTGGGTCTTGTCCGGTCTTCTCCGGTCTTGTCTGTGTCTTGTCCGGTCTTGTCCGGTCTTGTCTGGTTCTTGTCCGGTCTTGTCCGGTGTTGTCTGGGTCTTGTCCCGTCTTGTCCGGTCTTGTCTGGGTCTCTTCCGGTCTTGTCCGGTCTTGTCTGGGTCTCGTCCGGTCTTGTCCGGTCTTGTCTGGGTCTCGTCCGGTCTTGTCCGGTCTTGTCCGGTCTTGTCTGGGTCTTGTCCGGTCTTGTCTGGGTCTTGTCCGGTCTTGTCCGGGTCTTGTCCGGTGTTGTCCGGTCTTGTCTGGGTCTTGTCCGGTCTTGTCCGGTCTTGTCTGGGTCTTGTCCGGTCTTGTCCGGTCTTGTCTGGGTCTTGTCCGGTCTTGTCCGGTCTTGTCTGGGTCTTGTCCGGTCTTGTCTGGGTCTTGTCCGGTCTTGTCCGGTCTTGTCTGGGTCTTGTCCGGTCTTATCCGGTGTTGTCTGGGTCTTGTCCGGTCTTGTCCGGTCTTGTCTGGGTCTTGTCCGGTCTTGTCCGGTCTTGTCTGGGTCTTGTCCGGTCTTGTCCGGTCTTGTCCGGTCTTGTCTGGGTCTTGTCCGGTCTTGTCTGGGTCTTGTCCGGTCTTGTCCGGTCTTGTCTGTGTCTTATCCGGTCTTGTCCGGTCTTGTTTGGGTCTTGTCCGGTCTTGCCTGGGTCTTGTCCGGTCTTGTCCGGTCTTGTCAGGGTCTTGTCCGGTCTTGTCCGGTCTTGTCTGGGTCTTGTCCGGTCTTGTCCGGTCATGTCTATGTCTTGTCCGGTCTTGTCCGGTCTTGTCTGGGTCTTGTCCGGTCTTGACTGGGTCTTGCCCGGTCTTGTCCGGTCTTGTCTTGTCTGGGTCTTGTCCGGTCTTGTCCGGTCTTGTCTGGGTCTTGTCCGGTCTTGTCTGGGTCTTGTCCGGTCTTGTGCGGTCTTGTCCGGTCTTGTCTGGGTCTTGTCCGGTCTTGTCTGGGTCTTGTCCGGTCTTGTCCGGTCTTGTCTGGGTCTTGTCCGGTCTTATCTGGGTCTTGTCCGGTCTTGTCTGGTTCTTGTCCGGTCTTGTCCGGTGTTGTCTGGGTCTTGTCCGGTCTTGTCCGGTCTTGTCTGGGTCTCGTCCGGTCTTGTCCGGTGTTGTCTGGGTCTAGTCCGGTCTTGCCCGGTCTTGTCCGGGTCTTGTCCGGTCTTGTCCGGTCTTGTCCGGTCTTGTCCGGGTCTTGTCTGGGTCTTGTCCGGTCGTGTCTGGGTCTTGTCCGGTCTTGTCCGGTCTTGTCCGGTCTTGTCCGGTCTTGTCTGGGTCTTGTCCGGTCTTGTCCGGTCTTGTCTGGGTCTTGTCCGGTCTTGTCTGGGTCTTGTCCGGTCTTGTCCGGTCTTGTCTGGGTCTTGTCCGGTCTTGTCCGGTCTTGTCTGGGTCTTGTCCGGTCTTGTCCGGTCTTGTCTGGGTCTTGTCCGGTCTTGTCCGGTCTTGTCTGGGTCTTGTCCGGTATTGTCCGGTCTTGTCTGGGTCTTGTCCGGTCTTGTCCGGTCTTGTCCGGTCTTGTCTGGGTCTTGTCCGGTCTTGTCCGGTCTTGTCCGGTCTTGTCTGGGTCTTGTCCGGTCTTGTCTGGGTCTTGTCCGGTCTTGTCCGGTCTTGTCCGGTCTTGTCCGGTCTTGTCCGGTCTTGTCCGGTCTTGTCTGGGTCTTGTCCGGTCTTGTCTGGGTCTTGTCCGGTCTTGTCCGGTCTTGTCTGGGTCTTGTCCGGTCTTGTCCGGTCTTGTCTGGGTCTTGTCCGGTCTTGTCTGGGTCTTGTCCGGTCTTGTCCGGTCTTGTCAGGGTCTTGTCCGGTCTTGTCCGGTCTTGTCTGGGTCTTGTCCGGTCTTGTCCGGTCTTGTCCGGTCTTGTCCGGTCTTGTCTGGGTCTTGTCCGGTCTTGATTGGGTCTTGTCCGGTCTTGTCCGGTCTTGTCTTGTCTGGGTCTTGTCTGGGTCTTGTCTGGGTCTTGTCCGGTCTTGTCTGGGTCTTGTCCGGTCTTGTCCGGTCTTGTCCGGTCTTGTCTGGGTCTTGTCCGGTCTTGTCTGGTTCTTGTCCGGTCTTGTCCGGTCTTGTCTGGGTCTTGTCCGGTCTTATCTGGATCTTGTCCGGTCTTGTCTGGTTCTTGTCCGGTCTCGTCCGGTGTTGTCTGGGTCTTGTCCGGTCTTGTCCGGTCTTGTCTGGGTCTCGTCCTGTCTTGTCCGGTCTTGTCTGTGTCTCGTCCGGTCTTGTCCGGTCTTGTCCGGGTCTTGTCTGGGTCTTGTCCGGTCATGTCCGGTCTTGTCTGGGTCTTGTCGGGTCTTGTCTGGATCTTGTCCGGTCTTGTCCGGTCTTGTCCGGTCTTGTCCGGTCTTGTCTGGGTCTTGTCCGGTCTTGTCTGGGTCTTGTCCGGTCTTGTCCGGTCTTGTCTGGGTATTGTCCGGTCATGTCCGGTCTTGTCTGGGTCTTGTCCGGTCTTGTCTGGGTCTTGTCCGGTCTTGTCCGGTCTTGTCTGGGTCTTGTCCGGTCTTGTCCGGTCTTGTCTGGGTCTTGTCCGGTCTTGTCCGGTCTTGTCTGGGTCTTGTCCGGTCTTGTCCGGTCTTGTCTGGGTCTTGTCCGGTCTTGTCCGGTCTTGTCTGGGTCTTGTCCGGTCTTGTCCGGTCTTGTCTGTGTCTTGTCCGGTCTTGTCCGGTCTTGTCTGGTTCTTGTCCGGTCTTGTCCGGTGTTGTCTGAGTCTTGTCCGGTCTTGTCTGGGTCTCGTCCGGTCTTGTCCGGTCTTGTCTGGGTCTCGTCCGGTCTTGTCCGGTCTTGTCTGGGTCTCGTCCGGTCTTGTCCGGTCTTGTCCGGTCTTGTCTGGGTCTTGTCCGGTCTTGTCTGGGTCTTGTCCGGTCTTGTCCGGGTCTTGTCCGGTGTTGTCCGGTCTTGTCTGGGTCTTGTCCGGTCTTGTCCGGTCTTGTCTGGGTCTTGTCCGGGTCTTGTCCGGTCTTGTCCAGTCTTGTCCGGGTCTTGTCCGGTCTTGTCCGGTCTTGTCCGGGTCTTGTCCGGTCTTGTCTGGGTCTTGTCCGGTCTTGTCCGGTCTTGTCTGGGTCTTGTCCGGTCTTGTCCGGTCTTGTCTGGGTCTTGTCCGGTCTTGTCTGGGTCTTGTCCGGTCTTGTCCGGTCTTGTCTGGGTCTTGTCCGGTCTTATCCGGTCTTGTCTGGGTCTTGTCTGGGTCTTGTCCGGTCTTGTCCGGTCTTGTCTGGGTCTTGTCCGGTCTTGTCCGGTCTTGTCTGGGTCTTGTCCGGTCTTGTCCGGTCTTGTCCGGTCTTGTCTGGGTCTTGTCCGGTCTTGTCTGGGTCTTGTCCGGTCTTGTCCGGTCTTGTCTGTGTCTTATCCGGTCTTGTCCGGTCTTGTCTGGTTCTTGTCCGGTCTTGTCCGGTGTTGTCTGGGTCTTGTCCGGTCTTGTCCGGTCTTGTCTGGGTCTCGTCCGGTCTTGTCCGGTCTTGTCTGTGTCTCGTCCGGTCTTGTCCGGTCTTGTCCGGGTCTTGTCTGGGTCTTGTCCGGTCATGTCCGGTCTTGTCTGGGTCTTGTCCGGTCTTGTCCGGTCTTGTCCGGTCTTGTCTGGGTCTTGTCCGGTCTTGTCTGGGTCTTGTCCGGTCTTGCCTGGGTCTTGTCCGGTCTTGTCCGGTCTTGTCTGTGTCTTATCCGGTCTTGTCCGGTCTTGTCTGGTTCTTGTCCGGTCTTGTCCGGTGTTGTCTGGGTCTTGTCCGGTCTTGTCCGGTCTTGTCTGGGTCTTGTCCGGTCTTGTCCGGTCTTGTCTGGGTCTTGTCCGGTCTTGTCTGGGTCTTGTCCGGTCTTGTCCGGGTCTTGTCCGGTGTTGTCCGGTCTTGTCTGGGTCTTGTCCGGTCTTGTCCGGTCTTGTCTGGGTCTTGTCCGGGTCTTGTCCGGTCTTGTCCGGTCTTGTCCGGTCTTGTCCGGTCTTGTATGGGTCTTGTCCGGTCTTGTCTGGGTCTTGTCCGGTCTTGTCCGGTCTTGTCTGGGTCTTGTCCGGTCTTATCTGGATCTTGTCCGGTCTTGTCTGGTTCTTGTCCGGTCTTGTCCGGTGTTGTCTGGGTCTTGTCCGGTCTTGTCCGGTCTTGTCCGGTCTTGTCTGGGTCTCGTCCGGTCTTGTCCGGTCTTGTCTGTGTCTCGTCCGGTCTTGTCCGGTCTTGTCCGGGTCTTGTCTGGGTCTTGTCCGGTCATGTCCGGTCTTGTCTGGGTCTTGTCCGGTCTTGTCTGGATCTTGTCCGGTCTTGTCTGGTCTTGTCCGGTCTTGTCTGGGTCTTGTCCGGTCTTGTCTGGGTCTTGTCCGGTCTTGTCCGGTCTTGTCTGGGTATTGTCCGGTCATGTCCGGTCTTGTCTGGGTCTTGTCCGGTCTTGTCTGGGTCTTGTCCGGTCTTGTCCGGTCTTGTCTGGGTCTTGTCCGGGTCTTGTCCGGTCTTGTCCGGTCTTGTCCGGTCTTGTCCGGTCTTGTCTGGGTCTTGTCCGGTCTTGTCTGGGTCTTGTCCGGTCTTGTCCGGTCTTGTCTGGGTCTTGTCCGGTATTATCTGGATCTTGTCCGGTCTTGTCTGGTTCTTGTCCGGTCTTGTCCGGTGTTGTCTGGGTCTTGTCCGGTCTTGTCCGGTCTTGTCTGGGTCTCGTCCGGTCTTGTCCGGTCTTGTCTGTGTCTCGTCCGGTCTTGTCCGGTCTTGTCCGGGTCTTGTCTGGGTCTTGTCCGGTCATGTCCGGTCTTGTCTGGGTCTTGTCCGGTCTTGTCTGGGTCTTGTCCGGTCTTGTCTGGATCTTGTCCGGTCTTGTCCGGTCTTGTCCGGTCTTGTCTGGGTCTTGTCCGGTCTTGTCTGGGTCTTGTCCGGTCTTGTCCGGTCTTGTCTGGGTATTGTCCGGTCATGTCCGGTCTTGTCTGGGTCTTGTCCGGTCTTGTCTGGGTCTTGTCCGGTCTTGTCCGGTCTTGTCTGGGTCTTGTCCGGTCTTGTCCGGTCTTGTCTGGGTCTTGTCCGGTCTTGTCCGGTCTTGTCTGGGTCTTGTCCGGTCTTGTCCGGTCTTGTCTGGGTCTTGTCCGGTCTTGTCCGGTCTTGTCTGGGTCTTGTCCGGTCTTCTCCGGTCTTGTCTGTGTCTTGTCCGGTCTTGTCCGGTCTTGTCTGGTTCTTGTCCGGTCTTGTCCGGTGTTGTCTGGGTCTTGTCCCGTCTTGTCCGGTCTTGTCTGGGTCTCTTCCGGTCTTGTCCGGTCTTGTCTGGGTCTCGTCCGGTCTTGTCCGGTCTTGTCTGGGTCTCGTCCGGTCTTGTCCGGTCTTGTCCGGTCTTGTCTGGGTCTTGTCCGGTCTTGTCTGGGTCTTGTCCGGTCTTGTCCGGGTCTTGTCCGGTGTTGTCCGGTCTTGTCTGGGTCTTGTCCGGTCTTGTCCGGTCTTGTCTGGGTCTTGTCCGGTCTTGTCCGGTCTTGTCTGGGTCTTGTCCGGTCTTGTCCGGTCTTGTCTGGGTCTTGTCCGGTCTTGTCTGGGTCTTGTCCGGTCTTGTCCGGTCTTGTCTGGGTCTTGTCCGGTCTTATCCGGTCTTGTCTGGGTCTTGTCCGGTCTTGTCCGGTCTTGTCTGGGTCTTGTCCGGTCTTGTCCGGTCTTGTCTGGGTCTTGTCCGGTCTTGTCCGGTCTTGTCCGGTCTTGTCTGGGTCTTGTCCGGTCTTGTCTGGGTCTTGTCCGGTCTTGTCCGGTCTTGTCTGTGTCTTATCCGGTCTTGTCCGGTCTTGTTTGGGTCTTGTCCGGTCTTGCCTGGGTCTTGTCCGGTCTTGTCCGGTCTTGTCAGGGTCTTGTCCGGTCTTGTCCGGTCTTGTCTGGGTCTTGTCCGGTCTTGTCCGGTCATGTCTATGTCTTGTCCGGTCTTGTCCGGTCTTGTCTGGGTCTTGTCCGGTCTTGACTGGGTCTTGCCCGGTCTTGTCCGGTCTTGTCTTGTCTGGGTCTTGTCCGGTCTTGTCCGGTCTTGTCTGGGTCTTGTCCGGTCTTGTCTGGGTCTTGTCCGGTCTTGTGCGGTCTTGTCCGGTCTTGTCTGGGTCTTGTCCGGTCTTGTCTGGGTCTTGTCCGGTCTTGTCCGGTCTTGTCTGGGTCTTGTCCGGTCTTATCTGGGTCTTGTCCGGTCTTGTCTGGTTCTTGTCCGGTCTTGTCCGGTGTTGTCTGGGTCTTGTCCGGTCTTGTCCGGTCTTGTCTGGGTCTCGTCCGGTCTTGTCCGGTGTTGTCTGGGTCTAGTCCGGTCTTGCCCGGTCTTGTCCGGGTCTTGTCCGGTCTTGTCCGGTCTTGTCCGGTCTTGTCCGGGTCTTGTCTGGGTCTTGTCCGGTCGTGTCTGGGTCTTGTCCGGTCTTGTCCGGTCTTGTCCGGTCTTGTCCGGTCTTGTCTGGATCTTGTCCGGTCTTGTCCGGTCTTGTCCGGTCTTGTCTGGGTCTTGTCCGGTCTTGTCTGGGTCTTGTCCGGTCTTGTCCGGTCTTGTCTGGGTATTGTCCGGTCATGTCCAGTCTTGTCTGGGTCTTGTCCGGTCTTGTCTGGGTCTTGTCCGGTCTTGTCCGGTCTTGTCTGTGTCTTGTCCGGTCTTGTCCGGTCTTGTCTGGTTCTTGTCCGGTCTTGTCCGGTGTTGTCTGGGTCTTGTCCCGTCTTGTCCGGTCTTGTCTGGGTCTCTTCCGGTCTTGTCCGGTCTTGTCTGGGTCTCGTCCGGTCTTGTCCGGTCTTGTCTGGGTCTCGTCCGGTCTTGTCCGGTCTTGTCCGGTCTTGTCTGGGTCTTGTCCGGTCTTGTCTGGGTCTTGTCCGGTCTTGTCCGGGTCTTGTCCGGTGTTGTCCGGTCTTGTCTGGGTCTTGTCCGGTCTTGTCCGGTCTTGTCTGGGTCTTGTCCGGTCTTGTCCGGTCTTGTCTGGGTCTTGTCCGGTCTTGTCCGGTCTTGTCTGGGTCTTGTCCGGTCTTGTCTGGGTCTTGTCCGGTCTTGTCCGGTCTTGTCTGGGTCTTGTCCGGTCTTATCCGGTCTTGTCTGGGTCTTGTCCGGTCTTGTCCGGTCTTGTCTGGGTCTTGTCCGGTCTTGTCCGGTCTTGTCTGGGTCTTGTCCGGTCTTGTCCGGTCTTGTCCGGTCTTGTCTGGGTCTTGTCCGGTCTTGTCTGGGTCTTGTCCGGTCTTGTCCGGTCTTGTCTGTGTCTTATCCGGTCTTGTCCGGTCTTGTTTGGGTCTTGTCCGGTCTTGCCTGGGTCTTGTCCGGTCTTGTCCGGTCTTGTCAGGGTCTTGTCCGGTCTTGTCCGGTCTTGTCTGGGTCTTGTCCGGTCTTGTCCGGTCATGTCTATGTCTTGTCCGGTCTTGTCCGGTCTTGTCTGGGTCTTGTCCGGTCTTGACTGGGTCTTGCCCGGTCTTGTCCGGTCTTGTCTTGTCTGGGTCTTGTCCGGTCTTGTCCGGTCTTGTCTGGGTCTTGTCCGGTCTTGTCTGGGTCTTGTCCGGTCTTGTGCGGTCTTGTCCGGTCTTGTCTGGGTCTTGTCCGGTCTTGTCTGGGTCTTGTCCGGTCTTGTCCGGTCTTGTCTGGGTCTTGTCCGGTCTTATCTGGGTCTTGTCCGGTCTTGTCTGGTTCTTGTCCGGTCTTGTCCGGTGTTGTCTGGGTCTTGTCCGGTCTTGTCCGGTCTTGTCTGGGTCTCGTCCGGTCTTGTCCGGTGTTGTCTGGGTCTAGTCCGGTCTTGCCCGGTCTTGTCCGGGTCTTGTCCGGTCTTGTCCGGTCTTGTCCGGTCTTGTCCGGGTCTTGTCTGGGTCTTGTCCGGTCGTGTCTGGGTCTTGTCCGGTCTTGTCCGGTCTTGTCCGGTCTTGTCCGGTCTTGTCTGGGTCTTGTCCGGTCTTGTCCGGTCTTGTCTGGGTCTTGTCCGGTCTTGTCTGGGTCTTGTCCGGTCTTGTCCGGTCTTGTCTGGGTCTTGTCCGGTCTTGTCCGGTCTTGTCTGGGTCTTGTCCGGTCTTGTCCGGTCTTGTCTGGGTCTTGTCCGGTCTTGTCCGGTCTTGTCCGGTCTTGTCTGGGTCTTGTCCGGTATTGTCCGGTCTTGTCTGGGTCTTGTCCGGTCTTGTCCGGTCTTGTCCGGTCTTGTCTGGGTCTTGTCCGGTCTTGTCCGGTCTTGTCCGGTCTTGTCTGGGTCTTGTCCGGTCTTGTCTGGGTCTTGTCCGGTCTTGTCCGGTCTTGTCCGGTCTTGTCCGGTCTTGTCCGGTCTTGTCCGGTCTTGTCTGGGTCTTGTCCGGTCTTGTCTGGGTCTTGTCCGGTCCTGTCTGGTCTTGTCTGGGTCTTGTCCGGTCTTATCTGGGTCTTGTCCGGTCTTGTCTGGTTCTTGTCCGGTCTTGTCCGGTCTTGTCCGGTGTTGTCTGGGTCTTGTCCGGTCTTGTCCGGTCTTGTCTGGGTCTCGTCCGGTCTTGTCCGGTCTTGTCTGGGTCTCGTCCGGTCTTGCCCGGTCTTGTCCGGGTCTTGTCCGGTCTTGTCCGGTCTTGTCCGGTCTTGTCCGGGTCTTGTCTGGGTCTTGTCCGGTCTTGTCTGGGTCTTGTCCGGTCTTGTCCGGTCTTGTCCGGTCTTGTCCGGTCTTGTCTGGGTCTTGTCCGGTCTTGTCCGGTCTTGTCTGGGTCTTGTCCGGTCTTGTCTGGGTCTTGTCCGGTCTTGTCCGGTCTTGTCTGGGTCTTGTCCGGTCTTGTCCGGTCTTGTCTGGGTCTTGTCCAGTCTTGTCCGGTCTTGTCTGGGTCTTGTCCGGTCTTGTCCGGTCTTGTCTGGGTCTTGTCCGGTCTTGTCCGGTCTTGACTGGGTCTTGACTGGGTCTTGTCCGGTCTTGTCTGGGTCTTGTCCGGTCTTGTCCGGTCTTGTCTGGGTCTTGTCCGGTCTTGTCCGGTGTTGTCTGGGTCTTGTCCGGTCTTGTCCGGTCTTGTCTGGGTCTCGTCCGGTCTTGTCCGGTGTTGTCTGGGTCTAGTCCGGTCTTGCCCGGTCTTGTCCGGGTCTTGTCCGGTCTTGTCCGGTCTTGTCCGGTCTTGTCCGGGTCTTGTCTGGGTCTTGTCCGGTCGTGTCTGGGTCTTGTCCGGTCTTGTCCGGTCTTGTCCGGTCTTGTCCGGTCTTGTCTGGGTCTTGTCCGGTCTTGTCCGGTCTTGTCTGGGTCTTGTCCGGTCTTGTCTGGGTCTTGTCCGGTCTTGTCCGGTCTTGTCTGGGTCTTGTCCGGTCTTGTCCGGTCTTGTCTGGGTCTTGTCCGGTCTTGTCCGGTCTTGTCTGGGTCTTGTCTGGGTCTTGTCCGGTCTTGTCCGGTCTTGTCTGGGTCTTGTCCGGTATTGTCCGGTCTTGTCTGGGTCTTGTCCGGTCTTGTCCGGTCTTGTCCGGTCTTGTCTGGGTCTTGTCCGGTCTTGTCCGGTCTTGTCCGGTCTTGTCTGGGTCTTGTCCGGTCTTGTCTGGGTCTTGTCCGGTCTTGTCCGGTCTTGTCCGGTCTTGTCCGGTCTTGTCCGGTCTTGTCCGGTCTTGTCTGGGTCTTGTCCGGTCTTGTCTGGGTCTTGTCCGGTCTTGTCTGGTCTTGTCTGGGTCTTGTCCGGTCTTATCTGGGTTTGTCCGGTCTTGTCTGGTTCTTGTCCGGTCTTGTCCGGTCTTGTCCGGTGTTGTCTGGGTCTTGTCCGGTCTTGTCCGGTCTTGTCTGGGTCTCGTCCGGTCTTGTCCGGTCTTGTCTGGGTCTCGTCCGGTCTTGCCCGGTCTTGTCCGGGTCTTGTCCGGTCTTGTCCGGTCTTGTCCGGTCTTGTCCGGGTCTTGTCTGGGTCTTGTCCGGTCTTGTCTGGGTCTTGTCCGGTCTTGTCCGGTCTTGTCCGGTCTTGTCCGGTCTTGTCTGGGTCTTGTCCGGTCTTGTCCGGTCTTGTCTGGGTCTTGTCCGGTCTTGTCTGGGTCTTGTCCGGTCTTGTCCGGTCTTGTCTGGGTCTTGTCCGGTCTTGTCCGGTCTTGTCTGGGTCTTGTCCAGTCTTGTCCGGTCTTGTCTGGGTCTTGTCCGGTCTTGTCCGGTCTTGTCTGGGTCTTGTCCGGTCTTGTCCGGTCTTGACTGGGTCTTGACTGGGTCTTGTCCGGTCTTGTCTGGTTCTTGTCCGGTCTTGTCCTGTCTTGTCAGGGTCTTGTCCGGTCTTGTCCGGTCTTGTCTGGGTCTTGTCCGGTCTTGTCCGGTCTTGTCTGGGTCTTGTCCGGTCTTGTCCGGTCTTGTCTGGGTCTTGTCCGGTCTTGTCCGGTCTTGTCTGGGTCTTGTCCGGTCTTGTCCGGTCTTGTCTGGGTCTTGTCCGGTCTTGTCTGGGTCTTGTCCGGTCTTGTCCGGTCTTCTCGGGTCTTGTCTGGGTCTTGTCCGGTCTTGTCTGGGTCTTGTCCGGTCTTGTCCGGTCTTGTCTGTGTCTTGTCCGGTCTTGTCCGGTCTTGTCTGGGTCTTGTCCGGTCTTGTCCAGTCTTGTCTGGGTCTTGTCCGGTCTTGTCTGGGTCTTGTCCAGTCTTGTCTGGGTCTTGTCCGGTCTTGTCTGGGTCTTGTCCGGTCTTGTCTGGGTCTTGTCCGGTCTTGTCTGGGTCTTGTCCGGTCTTGTCCGGTCTTGTCCGGTCTAGTCTGGGTCTTGTCCGGTCTTGTCTGTGTCTTGTCCGGTCTTGTCCGGTCTTGTCCGGTCTTGTCTGGGTCTTGTCCGGTCTTGTCCGGTCTTGTCCGGGTCTTGTCTGGGTCTTGTCCGGTCTTGTCTGGGTCTTGTCCGGTCTTGTCCGGTCTTGTCCGGTCTTGTCCGTTCTTGTCTGGGTCTTGTCCGGTCTTGTCCGGTCTTGTCTGGGTCTTGTCCGGTCTTGTTTGGGTCTTGTCCGGTCTTGTCCGGTCTTGTCTGGGTCTTGTCCGGTCTTGTCCGGTCTTGTCTGGGTCTTGTCCAGTCTTTTCCGGTCTTGTCTGGGTCTTGTCCAGTCTTGTCCGGTCTTGTCTGGGTCTTGTCCGGTCTTGTCCGGTCTTGACTGGGTCTTGACTGGGTCTTGTCCGGTCTTGTCTGGTTCTTGTCCGGTCTTGTCCTGTCTTGTCTGGGTCTTGTCCGGTCTTGTCCGGTCTTGTCTGGGTCTTGTCCGGTCTTGTCCGGTCTTGTCTGGGTCTTGTTCGGTCTTGTCCGGTCTTGTCTGGGTCTTGTCCGGTCTTGTCCGGTCTTGTCTGGGTCTTGTCCGGTCTTGTCCGGTCTTGTTTGGGTCTTGTCCGGTCTTGTCTGGGTCTTGTCCGGTCTTGTCCGGTCTTCTCCGGTCTTGTCTGGGTCTTGTCCGGTCTTGTCTGGGTCTTGTCCGGTCTTGTCCGGTCTTGTCTGTGTCTTGTCCGGTCTTGTCCGGTCTTGTCTGGGTCTTGTCCGGTCTTGTCCGGTCTTGTCTGGGTCTTGTCCGGTCTTGTCTGGGTCTTGTCCGGTCTTGTCTGGGTCTTGTCCGGTCTTGTCTGGGTCTTGTCCGGTCTTGTCCGGTCTTGTCCGGTCTAGTCTGGGTCTTGTCCGGTCTTGTCTGTGTCTTGTCCGGTCTTGTCCGGTCTTGTCCGGGTCTTGTCTGGGTCTTGTCCGGTCTTGTCCGGGTCTTGTCCGGTCTTGTCCGGGTCTTGTCCGGTCTTGTCCGGTCTTGTCCGGTCTTGTCCAGGTCTTGTCCGGTCTTGTCCGGTCTTGTCCGGTCTTGTCCGGTCTTGTCCGGTCTTGTCTGGATCTCGTCCCGTCTTGTCCGGTCTTGTCTGGGTCTCGTCCGGTCTTGTCCGGTCTTGTCCGATCTTGTCTGGGTCTTGTCTGGTCTTGTCCGGTCTTGTCTGTGTCTTGTCCGGTCTTGTCCGGTCTTGTCTGGGTCTTGTCCGGTCTTGTCCGGTCTTGTCTGGGTCTTGTCCGGTCTTGTCCGGTCTTGTCTGGGTCTTGTCCGGTCTTGTCCGGTCTTGTCTGGGTCTTGTCCGGTCTTGTTCGGTCTTGTCCGGTCTTGTCTGGGTCATGTCCGGTCTTGTCCGGTCTTGTCTGGGTCTTGTCCGGTCTTGTCTGGGTCTTGTCCGGTCTTGTCCGGTCTTGTCTGGGTCTTGTCTGGTCTTGTCTGGGTCTTGTCCGGTCTTGTCCGGTCTTGTCTGGGTCTTGTACGGTCTTGTCCGGTGTTGTCTGGGTCTTGTCCGGTCTTGTCCGGTGTTGTCTGGGTCTTGTCCGGTTTGTCCGGTCTTGTTTGTGTCTTGTCCGGTCTTGTCCGGTCTTGTCTGGGTCTTGTCCGGGTCTTGTCTGGGACTTGTCTGGGTCTTGTCTGGGTCTTGTCTGGGTCTTGTCCGGTCTTGTCCGGTCTTGTCTGGGTCTTGTCCGGTGTTGTCTGGGTCTTGTCCGGTCTTGTCCGGTCATGTCCGGTCTTGTCTGGGTCTTGTCCGGTCTTGTCCGGTCTTGTCTGGGTCTTGTCCGGTCTTGTCCGGTCTTGTCCGGTCTTGTCTGGGTCTTGTCCAGTCTTGTCCGGTCTTGTCCGGTCTTGTCCGGTCTTGTCTGGGTCTTGTCTGGGTCTTGTCTGGGTCTTGTCCGGTCTTGTCCGGTCTTGTCCGGGTCTTGTCCGGTCTTGTCTGGGTCTTGTCCGGTCTTGTCCGGTCTTGTCTGGGTCTTGTCCAGTCTTGTCCGGTCTTGTCCGGTCTTGTCCTGTCTTGTCCGGTCTTGTCCGGTCTTGTCTGGGTCTTGTCCGGTCTTGTCCGGTCTTGTCTGGGCCTTGTCCGGTCTTGTCCGGGCCTTGTCCGGTCTTGTCCGGTCTTGTCTGGGTCTTGTCCGGTCTTGTCCGGTCTTGTCTGGGTCTTGTCCGGTCTTGTCCGGTCTTGTCTGGGTCTTGTCCGGTCTTGTCCGGTCTTGTCCGGGTCTTGTCCGGTCTTGTCCGGTCTTGTCTGGGTCTTGTCCGGTCTTGTCCGGTCTTGTCCGGTCTTGTCTGGTCTTGTCCGGTCTTATCCGGTCTTGTCCGGTCTTGTCTGGGTCTTGTCCGGTCTTGTCCGGTCTTGTCCGGGTCTTGTCCGGGTCTTGTCCGGTCTTGTCCGGTCTTGTCCGGTCTTGTCAGGTCTTGTCCGGGTCTTGTCCGGGTCTTGTACGGTCTTGTACGGTCTTGTCCGGTCTTGTCCGGGTCTTGTCCGGTCTTGTCCGGTCTTGTCCGGGTCTTGTCCGGTCTTGTCCGGTCTTGTCCGGGTCTTGTCCGGTCTTGTCCGGTCTTGTCTGGGTCTTGTCCGGTCTTGTCCGGTCTTGTCTGGGTCTTGTCCGGTCTTGTCTGGGTCTTGTCCGGTCTTGTCCGGTCTTGTCTGGGTCTTGTCCGGTCTTGTCCGGTCTTGTCTGGGTCTTGTCTGGTCTTGTCCGGTCTTGTCCGGTCTTGTCTGAGTCTTGTCCGGTCTTGTCCGGGTCTTGTCCGGTCTTGTCCGGCCTTGTCCGGGTCATGTCCGGTCTTGTCCGGCCCTGTCCGGGTCTTGTCCGGCCTTGTCTGGGTGTTGTCCGGTCTTGTCCGGCCTTGTCTGGTTCTTGTCCGGTCTTGTCCGGCCTTGTCAGGTCTTGTCCGGTCTTGTCTGGGTCTTGTCCGGTCTTGTCCGGTCTTGTCTGGTTCTTGTCCGGTCTTGTCCGTTGTTGTCTGGGTCTTGTCCGGTCTTGTCCGGTCTTGTCTGGGTCTCGTCCGGTCTTGTCCGGTCTTGTCTGGGTCTCGTCCGGTCTTGTCCGGTCTTGTCTGGGTCTCGTCCGGTCTTGTCCGGTCTTGTCTGGGTCTCGTCCGGTCTTGTCCGGTCTTGTCCGGTCTTGTCCGGTCTTGTCAGGTCTTGTCCGGGTCTTGTCCGGGTCTTGTCCGGTCTTGTCCGGTCTTGTCAGGTCTTGTCCGGGTCTTGTCCGGGTCTTGTCCGGGTCTTGTACGGTCTTGTCCGGTCTTGTCCGGGTCTTGTCCGGTCTTGTCCGGTCTTGTCCGGGTCTTGTCCGGTCTTGTCCGGTCTTGTCCGGGTCTTGTCCGGTCTTGTCCGGTCTTGTCTGGGTCTTGTCCGGTCTTGTCCGGTCTTGTCTGGGTCTTGTCCGGTCTTGTCTGGGTCTTGTCCGGTCTTGTCCGGTCTTGTCTGGGTCTTGTCCTGTCTTGTCCGGTCTTGTCTGGGTCTTGTCTGGTCTTGTCCGGTCTTGTCCGGTCTTGTCTGAGTCTTGTCCGGTCTTGTCCGGGTCTTGTACGGTCTTGTCCGGCCTTGTCCGGGTCATGTCCGGTCTTGTCCGGCCCTGTCCGGGTCTTGTCCGGCCTTGTCTGGGTGTTGTCCGGTCTTGTCCGGCCTTGTCTGGGTCTTGTCCGGTCTTGTCCGGCCTTGTCTGGTCTTGTCCGGTCTTGTCTGGGTCTCGTCCGGTCTTGTCCGGTCTTGTCTGGGTCTCGTCCGGTCTTGTCCGGTCTTGTCTGGGTCTCGTCCGGTCTTGTCCGGTCTTGTCCGGTCTTGTCCGGTCTTGTCAGGTCTTGTCCGGGTCTTGTCCGGGTCTTGTCCGGTCTTGTCCGGTCTTGTCAGGTCTTGTCCGGGTCTTGTCCGGGTCTTGTCCGGGTCTTGTACGGTCTTGTCCGGTCTTGTCCGGGTCTTGTCCGGTCTTGTCCGGTCTTGTCCGGGTCTTGTCCGGTCTTGTCCGGTCTTGTCCGGGTCTTGTCCGGTCTTGTCCGGTCTTGTCTGGGTCTTGTCCGGTCTTGTCCGGTCTTGTCTGGGTCTTGTCCGGTCTTGTCTGGGTCTTGTCCGGTCTTGTCCGGTCTTGTCTGGGTCTTGTCCTGTCTTGTCCGGTCTTGTCTGGGTCTTGTCTGGTCTTGTCCGGTCTTGTCCGGTCTTGTCTGAGTCTTGTCCGGTCTTGTCCGGGTCTTGTCCGGGTCTTGTACGGTCTTGTCCGGCCTTGTCCGGGTCATGTCCGGTCTTGTCCGGCCCTGTCCGGGTCTTGTCCGGCCTTGTCTGGGTGTTGTCCGGTCTTGTCCGGCCTTGTCTGGGTCTTGTCCGGTCTTGTCCGGCCTTGTCTGGTCTTGTCCGGTCTTGTCTGGGTCTCGTCCGGTCTTGTCCGGTCTTGTCTGGGTCTCGTCCGGTCTTGTCCGGTCATGTCTGGGTCTCGTCCGGTCTTGTCTGGTCTTGTCTGGGTCTCGTCCGGTCTTGTCCGGTCTTGTCTGGGTCTCGTCCGGTCTTGTCCGGTCTTGTCTGGGTCTTGTCCGGTCTTGTCCGGTCTTGTCTGGGTCTTGTCCGGTCTTGTCCGATCTTGTCCGGTCTTGTCTGGTTCTTGTCCGGTCTTGTCCGGTGTTGTCTGGGTCTTGTCCGGTATTGTCCGGTCTTGTCTGGGTCTCGTCCGGTCTTGTCCGGTCTTGTCTGGGTCTCGTCCGGTCTTGTCCGGTCTTGTCTGGGTCTCGTCCGGTCTTGTCTGGTCTTGTCCGGTCTTGTCTGGGTCTTGTCCGGTCTTGTCTGGGTCTTGTCCGGTCTTGTCCGGGTCTTGTCCGGTCTTGTCCGGTCTTGTCTGGGTCTTGTCCAGTCTTGTCCGGTCTTGTCTGGGTCTTGTCCGGGTCTTGTCCGGTCTTGTCCGGTCTTGTCTGGGTCTTGTCCGGTCTTGTCCGGTCTTGTCTGGGTCTTGTCCGGTCTTGTCCGGTCTTGTCTGGGTCTTGTCCGGTCTTGTCCGATCTTGTCCGGTCTTGTCTGGTTCTTGTCCGGTCTTGTCCGGTGTTGTCTGGGTCTTGTCCGGTATTGTCCGGTCTTGTCTGGGTCTCGTCCGGTCTTGTCCGGTCTTGTCTGGGTCTTGTCCGGTCTTGTCCGGTCTTGTCTGGGTCTTGTCCGGTCTTGTCCGATCTTGTCCGGTCTTGTCTGGTTCTTGTCCGGTCTTGTCCGGTGTTGTCTGGGTCTTGTCCGGTATTGTCCGGTCTTGTCTGGGTCTCGTCCGGTCTTGTCCGGTCTTGTCTGGGTCTCGTCCGGTCTTGTCCGGTCTTGTCTGGGTCTCGTCCGGTCTTGTCTGGTCTTGTCCGGTCTTGTCTGGGTCTTGTCCGGTCTTGTCTGGGTCTTGTCCGGTCTTGTCCGGGTCTTGTCCGGTCTTGTCCGGTCTTGTCTGGGTCTTGTCCGGTCTTGTCCGGTCTTGTCTGGGTCTTGTCCGGGTCTTGTCCGGTCTTGTCCGGTCTTGTCTGGGTCTTGTCCGGTCTTGTCCGGTCTTGTCTGGGTCTTGTCCGGTCTTGTCCGGTCTTGTCTGGGTCTTGTCCGGTCTTGTCCGATCTTGTCCGGTCTTGTCTGGTTCTTGTCCGGTCTTGTCCGGTGTTGTCTGGGTCTTGTCCGGTATTGTCCGGTCTTGTCTGGGTCTCGTCCGGTCTTGTCCGGTCTTGTCTGGGTCTCGTCCGGTCTTGTCCGGTCTTGTCTGGGTCTCGTCCGGTCTTGTCTGGTCTTGTCCGGTCTTGTCTGGGTCTTGTCCGGTCTTGTCTGGGTCTTGTCCGGTCTTGTCCGGGTCTTGTCCGGTCTTGTCCGGTCTTGTCTGGGTCTTGTCCGGTCTTGTCCGGTCTTGTCTGGGTCTTGTCCGGGTCTTGTCCGGTCTTGTCCGGTCTTGTCCGGGTCTTGTCCGGTCTTGTCCGGTCTTGTCCGGGTCTTGTCCGGTCTTGTCTGGGTCGTGTCTGGTCTTGTCCGGTCTTGTCTGGGTCTTGTCCGGTCTTGTCCGGTCTTGTCTGGGTCTTGTCCGTTCTTGTCCGGTCTTGTCTGGGTCTCGTCCGGTCTTGTCCGGTCTTGTCTGGGTCTCGTCCGGTCTTGTCTGGTCTTGTCCGGTCTTGTCTGGGTCTTGTCCGGTCTTGTCTGGGTCTTGTCCGGTCTTGTCCGGGTCTTGTCCGGTCTTGTCCGGTCTTGTCTGGGTCTTGTCCGGTCTTGTCCGGTCTTGTCTGGGTCTTGTCCGGGTCTTGTCCGGTCTTGTCCGGTCTTGTCTGGGTCTTGTCCGGTCTTGTCCGGTCTTGTCTGGGTCTTGTCCGGTCTTGTCCGGTCTTGTCTGGGTCTTGTCCGGTCTTGTTCGGTCTTGTCCGGTCTTGTCTGGGTCATGTCCGGTCTTGTCCGGTCTTGTCTGGGTCTTGTCCGGTCTTGTCTGGGTCTTGTCCGGTCTTGTCCGGTCTTGTCTGGGTCTTGTCTGGTCTTGTCTGGGTCTTGTCCGGTCTTGTCCGGTCTTGTCTGGGTCTTGTACGGTCTTGTCCGGTGTTGTCTGGGTCTTGTCCGGTCTTGTCCGGTGTTGTCTGGGTCTTGTCCGGTTTGTCCGGTCTTGTCTGTGTCTTGTCCGGTCTTGTCCGGTCTTGTCTGGGTCTTGTCCGGGTCTTGTCTGGGACTTGTCTGGGTCTTGTCTGGGTCTTGTCTGGGTCTTGTCCGGTCTTGTCCGGTCTTGTCTGGGTCTTGTCCGGTGTTGTCTGGGTCTTGTCCGGTCTTGTCCGGTCATGTCCGGTCTTGTCTGGGTCTTGTCCGGTCTTGTCCGGTCTTGTCTGGGTCTTGTCCGGTCTTGTCCGGTCTTGTCCGGTCTTGTCTGGGTCTTGTCCAGTCTTGTCCGGTCTTGTCCGGTCTTGTCCGGTCTTGTCTGGGTCTTGTCTGGGTCTTGTCTGTGTCTTGTCCGGTCTTGTCCGGTCTTGTCCGGGTCTTGTCCGGTCTTGTCTGGGTCTTGTCCGGTCTTGTCCGGTCTTGTCTGGGTCTTGTCCAGTCTTGTCCGGTCTTGTCCGGTCTTGTCCTGTCTTGTCCGGTCTTGTCCGGTCTTGTCTGGGTCTTGTCCGGTCTTGTCCGGTCTTGTCTGGGCCTTGTCCGGTCTTGTCCGGGCCTTGTCCGGTCTTGTCCGGTCTTGTCTGGGTCTTGTCCGGTCTTGTCCGGTCTTGTCTGGGTCTTGTCCGGTCTTGTCCGGTCTTGTCTGGGTCTTGTCCGGTCTTGTCCGGTCTTGTCCGGGTCTTGTCCGGTCTTGTCCGGTCTTGTCTGGGTCTTGTCCGGTCTTGTCCGGTCTTGTCCGGTCTTGTCTGGTCTTGTCCGGTCTTATCCGGTCTTGTCCGGTCTTGTCTGGGTCTTGTCCGGTCTTGTCCGGTCTTGTCCGGGTCTTGTCCGGGTCTTGTCCGGTCTTGTCCGGTCTTGTCCGGTCTTGTCAGGTCTTGTCCGGGTCTTGTCCGGGTCTTGTACGGTCTTGTACGGTCTTGTCCGGTCTTGTCCGGGTCTTGTCCGGTCTTGTCCGGTCTTGTCCGGGTCTTGTCCGGTCTTGTCCGGTCTTGTCCGGGTCTTGTCCGGTCTTGTCCGGTCTTGTCTGGGTCTTGTCCGGTCTTGTCCGGTCTTGTCTGGGTCTTGTCCGGTCTTGTCTGGGTCTTGTCCGGTCTTGTCCGGTCTTGTCTGGGTCTTGTCCGGTCTTGTCCGGTCTTGTCTGGGTCTTGTCTGGTCTTGTCCGGTCTTGTCCGGTCTTGTCTGAGTCTTGTCCGGTCTTGTCCGGGTCTTGTCCGGTCTTGTCCGGCCTTGTCCGGGTCATGTCCGGTCTTGTCCGGCCCTGTCCGGGTCTTGTCCGGCCTTGTCTGGGTGTTGTCCGGTCTTGTCCGGCCTTGTCTGGTTCTTGTCCGGTCTTGTCCGGCCTTGTCTGGTCTTGTCCGGTCTTGTCTGGGTCTTGTCCGGTCTTGTCCGGTCTTGTCTGGTTCTTGTCCGGTCTTGTCCGTTGTTGTCTGGGTCTTGTCCGGTCTTGTCCGGTCTTGTCTGGGTCTCGTCCGGTCTTGTCCGGTCTTGTCTGGGTCTCGTCCGGTCTTGTCCGGTCTTGTCTGGGTCTCGTCCGGTCTTGTCCGGTCTTGTCTGGGTCTCGTCCGGTCTTGTCCGGTCTTGTCCGGTCTTGTCCGGTCTTGTCAGGTCTTGTCCGGGTCTTGTCCGGGTCTTGTCCGGTCTTGTCCGGTCTTGTCAGGTCTTGTCCGGGTCTTGTCCGGGTCTTGTCCGGGTCTTGTACGGTCTTGTCCGGTCTTGTCCGGGTCTTGTCCGGTCTTGTCCGGTCTTGTCCGGGTCTTGTCCGGTCTTGTCCGGTCTTGTCCGGGTCTTGTCCGGTCTTGTCCGGTCTTGTCTGGGTCTTGTCCGGTCTTGTCCGGTCTTGTCTGGGTCTTGTCCGGTCTTGTCTGGGTCTTGTCCGGTCTTGTCCGGTCTTGTCTGGGTCTTGTCCTGTCTTGTCCGGTCTTGTCTGGGTCTTGTCTGGTCTTGTCCGGTCTTGTCCGGTCTTGTCTGAGTCTTGTCCGGTCTTGTCCGGGTCTTGTACGGTCTTGTCCGGCCTTGTCCGGGTCATGTCCGGTCTTGTCCGGCCCTGTCCGGGTCTTGTCCGGCCTTGTCTGGGTGTTGTCCGGTCTTGTCCGGCCTTGTCTGGGTCTTGTCCGGTCTTGTCCGGCCTTGTCTGGTCTTGTCCGGTCTTGTCTGGGTCTCGTCCGGTCTTGTCCGGTCTTGTCTGGGTCTCGTCCGGTCTTGTCCGGTCATGTCTGGGTCTCGTCCGGTCTTGTCCGGTCTTGTCTGGGTCTCGTCCGGTCTTGTCCGGTCTTGTCTGGGTCTCGTCCGGTCTTGTCCGGTCTTGTCTGGGTCTCGTCCGGTCTTGTCCGGTCTTGTCTGGGTCTCGTCCAGTCTTGTCCGGTCTTGTCTGGGTCTCGTCCGGTCTTGTCCGGTCTTGTCTGGGTCTCGTCCGGTCTTGTCCGGTCTTGTCCGGTCTTGTCTGGGTCTTGTCCGGTCTTGTCCGGTCATGTCTCGGTCTTGTCCGGTCTTGTCCGGTCTTGTCTGGGTCTCGTCCGGTCTTGTCCGGGTCTTGTCTGGGTCTTGTCCGGTCATGTCCGGTCTTGTCTGGGTCTTGTCCGGTCTTGTCTGGATCTTGTCCGGTCTTGTCCGGTCTTGTCCGGTCTTGTCTGGGTCTTGTCCGGTCTTGTCTGGGTCTTGTCCGGTCTTGTCCGGTCTTGTCTGGGTCTTGTCCGGTCATGTCCGGTCTTGTCTGGGTCTTGTCCGGTCTTGCCTGGGTCTTGTCCGGTCTTGTCCGGTCTTGTCTGGGTCTTGTCCGGTCTTGTCCGGTCTTGTCTGGGTCTTGTCCGGTCTTGTCCGGTCTTGTCTGGGTCTTGTCCGGTCTTGTCCGGTCTTGTCTGGGTCTTGTCCGGTCTTGTCCGGTCTTGTCTGGGTCTTGTCCGGTCTTGTCCGGTCTTGTCTGGGTCTTGTCCGGTCTTGTCCGATCTTGTCCGGTCTTGTCTGGTTCTTGTCCGGTCTTGTCCGGTGTTGTCTGGGTCTTGTCCGGTATTGTCCGGTCTTGTCTGGGTCTCGTCCGGTCTTGTCCGGTCTTGTCTGGGTCTCGTCCGGTCTTGTCCGGTCTTGTCTGGGTCTCGTCCGGTCTTGTCTGGTCTTGTCCGGTCTTGTCTGGGTCTTGTCCGGTCTTGTCTGGGTCTTGTCCGGTCTTGTCCGGGTCTTGTCCGGTCTTGTCCGGTCTTGTCTGGGTCTTGTCCGGTCTTGTCCGGTCTTGTCTGGGTCTTGTCCGGGTCTTGTCCGGTCTTGTCCGGTCTTGTCCGGGTCTTGTCCGGTCTTGTCCGGTCTTGTCCGGGTCTTGTCCGGTCTTGTCTGGGTCGTGTCTGGTCTTGTCCGGTCTTGTCTGGGTCTTGTCCGGTCTTGTCCGGTCTTGTCTGGGTCTTGTCCGTTCTTGTCCGGTCTTGTCTGGGTCTTGTCCGGTCTTGTCCGGTCTTGTCTGTGTCTTGTCCGGTCTTGTCCGGTCTTGTTTGGGTCTTGTCCGGTCTTGTCTGGGTCTTGTCCGGTCTTGTCCGGTCATGTCAGGGCCTTGTCCGGTCTTGTCCGGTCTTGTCTGGGTCTTGTCCGGTCTTGTCTGGTCTTGTCCGGTCTTGTCTGGGTCTTGTCCGGTCTTGACTGGGTCTTGTCCGGTCTTGTCCGGTCTTGTCTTGTCTGGGTCTTGTCCGGTCTTGTCCGGTCTTGTCTGGGTCTTGTCCGGTCTTGTCTGGGTCTTGTCCGGTCTTGTCTGGGTCTTTTCCGGTCTTGTCTGGGTCTTGTCCGGTCTTGTCCGGTCTTGTCTGGGTCTTGTCCGGTCTTATCTGGGTCTTGTCCGGTCTTGTCTGGTTCTTGTCTGGTCTTGTCCGGTCTTGTCCGGTCTTGTCTGGGTCTTGTCCGGTCTTGTCTGGGTCTTGTCCGGTCTTGTCCGGTCTTGTCTGGGTCTTGTCCGGTCATGTCCGGTCTTGTCTGGGTCTTGTCCGGTCTTGTCTGGGTCTTGTCCGGTCTTGTCCGGTCTTGTCTGGGTCTTGTCCGGTCTTGTCCGGTCTTGTCTGGGTCTTGTCCGGTCTTGTCCGGTCTTGTCTGGGTCTTGTCCGGTCTTGTCCGGTCTTGTCTGGGTCTTGTCCGGTCTTGTCCGGTCTTGTCTGGGTCTTGTCCGGTCTTGTCCGGTCTTGTCTGGGTCTTGTCCGGTCTTGTCCGGTCTTGTCCGGTCTTGTCTGGTTCTTGTCCGGTCTTGTCCGGTGTTGTCTGGGTCTTGTCCGGTCTTGTCCGGTCTTGTCTGGGTCTCGTCCGGTCTTGGCCGGTCTTGTCTGGGTCTCGTCCGGTCTTGTCCGGTATTGTCTGGGTCTCGTCCGGTCTTGTCCGATCTTGTCCGTTCTTGTCTGGGTCTTGTCCGGTCTTGTCGGGGTCTTGTCCGGTCTTGTCCGGGTCTTGTCCGGTCTTGTCCGGGTCTTGTCCGGTCTTGTCCGGTCTTGTCTGGGTCTTGTCCGGGTCTTGTCCGGTCTTGTCCGGTCTTGTCCGGGTCTTGTCCGGTCTTGTCCGGTCTTGTCCGGGTCTTGTCCGGTCTTGTCTGGGTCTTGTCCGGTCTTGTCCGGTCTTGTCTGGGTCTTGTCCGGTCTTGTCCGGTCTTGTCTGGGTCTTGTCCGGTCTTGTCTGGGTCTTGTCCGGTCTTGTCCGTTCTTGTCTGGGTCTTGTCCGGTCTTGTCCGGTCTTTTCTGGGTCTTGTCCGGTCTTGTCCGGTCTTGTCTGGGTCTTGTCTGGTCTTGTCCGGTCTTGTCTGGGTCTTGTCCGGTCTTGTCCGGTCTTGTCCGGTCTTGTCTGGGTCTTGTCCGGTCTTGTCTGGGTCTTGTCCGGTCTTGTCCGGTCTTGTCTGTGTCTTGTCCGGTCTTGTCCGGTCTTGTCTGGTCTTGTCTGGGTCTTGTCCAGTCTTGTCCGGTCTTGTCTGGGTCTTGTCCGGTCTTGTCCGATCTTGTCTGGGTCTTGTCCGGTCTTGACTGGGTCTTGTCCGGTCTTGTCCGGTCTTGTCTTGTCTGGGTCTTGTCCGGTCTTGTCCGGTCTTGTCTGGGTCTTGTCCGGTCTTGTCCGGTCTTGTCCGGTCTTGTCTGGGTCTTGTCCGGTCTTGTCTGGGTCTTGTCCAGTCTTGTCCGGTCTTGTCTGGGTCTTGTCCGGTCTTATCTGGGTCTTGTCCGGTCTTGTCTGGTTCTTGTCCGGTCTTGTACGGTGTTGTCTGGGTCTTGTCCGGTCTTGTCCGGTCTTGTCTGGGTCTCGTCCGGTCTTGTCCGGTCTTGTCTGGGTCTCGTCCGGTCTTGTCCGGTCTTGTCCGGGTATTGTCCGGTCTTGTCCGGTCTTGTCCGGTCTTGTCCGGGTCTTGTCTGGGTCTTGTCTGGTCTTGTCTGTGTCTTGTCCGGTCATGTCCGGTCTTGTCCGGTCTTGTCCGGTCTTGTCCGGTCTTGTCTGGGTCTTGTCTGGGTCTTGTCCGGTCTTGTCCGGTCTTGTCCGTTCTTGTCCGGTCTTGTCTGGGTCTTGTCCGGTCTTGTCCGGTCTTGTCTGGGTCTTGTCCGGTCTTGTCCGGTCTTGTCTGGGTCTTGTCCGGTCTTGTCCGGTCTTGTCTGGGTCTTGTCCGGTCTTGTCCGGTCTTGTCCGGTCTTGTCTGGGTCTTGTCCGGTCTTGTCTGGGTCTTGTCCGGTCTTGTCCGGTCTTGTCTGTGTCTTGTCCGGTCTTGTCCGGTCTTGTCTGTGTCTTGTCCCGTCTTGTCCGGTCTTGTCTGGGTCTTGTCCGGTCTTGTCCGGTCTTGTCAGGGTCTTGTCCGGTCTTGTCCGGTCTTGTCTGGGTCTTGTCCGGTCTTGTCCGGTCTTGTCTGGGTCTTGTCCGGTCTTGACTGGGTCTTGTCCGGTCTTGTCCGGTCTTGTCCGGTCTTGTCTTGTCTGGGTCTTGTCCGGTCTTGTCTGGTCTTGTCCGGTCTTGTCTGGGTCTTGTCCGGTCTTGTCTGGGCCTTGTCCGGTCTTGTCTGGGTCTTGTCCGGTCTTGTCCGGTCTTGTCCGGTCTTGTCCGGTCTTGTCTGGGTCTTGTCCAGTCTTGTCCGGTCTTGTCTGGGTCTTGTCCGGTCTTATGTGGGTCTTGTCCGGTCTTGTCTGGTTCTTGTCCGTTCTTGTCCGGTCTTGTCTGGGTCTTGTCCGGTGTTGTCTGGGTCTTGTCCGGTCTTGTCTGGGTCTTGTCCAGTCTTGTCCGGTCTTGTCTGGGTCTTGTCCGGGTCTTGTCCGGTCTTATCTGGGTCTTGTCCGGTCTTGTCTGGTTCTTGTCCGGTCTTGTACGGTGTTGTCTGGGTCTTGTCCGGTCTTGTCCGGTCTTGTCTGGGTCTCGTCCGGTCTTGTCCGGTCTTGTCTGGGTCTCGTCCGGTCTTGTCCGGTCTTGTCCGGGTCTTGCCCGGTCTTGTTCGGTCTTGTCCGGTCTTGTCCGGGTCTTGTCTGGGTCTTGTCTGGTCTTGTCCGTGTCTTGTCCGGTCATGTCCGGTCTTGTCCGGTCTTGTCCGGTCTTGTCTGGGTCTTGTCTGGGTCTTGTCCGGTCTTGTCCGGTCTTGTCTGGGTCTTGTCCGGTCTTGTCTGGGTCTTGTCCGGTCTTGTCCGGTCTTGTCTGGGTCTTGTCCGGTCTTGTCCGGTCTTGACTGGGTCTTGACTGGGTCTTGTCCGGTCTTGTCTGGTTCTTGTCCGTTCTTGTCCGGTCTTGTCTGGGTCTTGTCCGGTCTTGTCCGGTCTTCTCCGGGTCTTGTCCGGTCTTGTCCGGTCTTGTCCGGGTCTTGTCCGGTCTTGTCTGGGTCTTGTCTGGTCTTGTCCGGTCTTGTCTGGGTCTTGTCCGGTCTTGTCCGGTCTTGTCTGGGTCTTGTCCGGTCTTGTCTGGGCCTTGTCCGGTCTTGTCTGGGTCTTGTCCGGTCTTGTCCGTTCTTGTCCGGTCTTGTCCGGTCTTGTCTGGGTCTTGTCCAGTCTTGTCCGGTCTTGTCTGGGTCTTGTCCGGTCTTATGTGGGTCTTGTCCGGTCTTGTCTGGTTCTTGTCCGTTCTTGTCCGGTCTTGTCTGGGTCTTGTCCGGTGTTGTCTGGGTCTTGTCCGGTGTTGTCTGGGTCTTGTCCGGTCTTGTCTGGGTCTTGTCCAGTCTTGTCCGGTCTTGTCTGGGTCTTGTCCGGGTCTTGTCCGGTCTTATCTGGGTCTTGTCCGGTCTTGTCTGGTTCTTGTCCGGTCTTGTACGGTGTTGTCTGGGTCTTGTCCGGTCTTGTCCGGTCTTGTCTGGGTCTCGTCCGGTCTTGTCCGGTCTTGTCTGGGTCTCGTCCGGTCTTGTCCGGTCTTGTCCGGGTCTTGCCCGGTCTTGTTCGGTCTTGTCCGGTCTTGTCCGGGTCTTGTCTGGGTCTTGTCTGGTCTTGTCCGTGTCTTGTCCGGTCATGTCCGGTCTTGTCCGGTCTTGTCCGGTCTTGTCTGGGTCTTGTCTGGGTCTTGTCCGGTCTTGTCCGGTCTTGTCTGGGTCTTGTCCGGTCTTCTCTGGGTCTTGTCCGGTCTTGTCCGGTCTTGTCTGGGTCTTGTCCGGTCTTGTCCGGTCTTGACTGGGTCTTGACTGGGTCTTGTCCGGTCTTGTCTGGTTCTTGTCCGTTCTTGTCCGGTCTTGTCTGGGTCTTGTCCGGTCTTGTCCGGTCTTCTCCGGGTCTTGTCCGGTCTTGTCCGGTCTTGTCCGGTCTTGTCCGGTCTTGTCTGGGTCTTGTCTGGTCTTGTCCGGTCTTGTCTGGGTCTTGTCCGGTCTTGTCCGGTCTTGTCTGGGTCTTGTCCGGTCTTGTCCGGTCTTGTCAGGGTCTTGTCCGGTCTTGTCCGGTCTTGTCTGGGTCTTGTCCGGTCTTGTCCGGTCTTGTCCGGTCTTGTCTGGGTCTTGTCCGGTCTTGCCCGGTCTTGTCTGGGTCTTGTCCGGTCTTGACTGGGTCTTGTCCGGTCTTGTCCGGTCTTGTCTTGTCTGGATCTTGTCCGGTCTTGTCCGGTCTTGTCTGGGTCTTGTCCGGTCTTGTCTGGGTCTTGTCCGGTCTTGTCTGGGTCTTGTCCGGTCTTGTCTGGGTCTTGTCCGGTCTTGTCCGGTCTTGTCTGGGTCTTGTCCGGTCTTATCTGGGTCTTGTCCGGTCTTGTCTGGTTCTTGTCCGGTCTTGTCCGGTCTTGTCTGGGTCTCGTCCGGTCTTGTCCGGTCTTGTCTGGGTCTCGTCCGGTCTTGTCCGGTCTTGTCCGGGTCTTGTCTTTGTCTTGTCCGGTCATGTCCGGTCTTGTCTGGGTCTTGTCCGGTCTTGTCTGGATCTTGTCCGGTCTTGTCCGGTCTTGTCCGGTCTTGTCTGGGTCTTGTCCGGTCTTGTCTGGGTCTTGTCCGGTCTTGTCCGGTCTTGTCTGGGTCTTGTCCGGTCATGTCCGGTCTTGTCTGGGTCTTGTCCGGTCTTGTCTGGGTCTTGTCCGGTCTTGTCCGGTCTTGTCTGGGTCTTGTCCGGTCTTGTCCGGTCTTGTCTGGGTCTTGTCCGGTCTTGTCCGGTCTTGTCTGGGTCTTGTCCGGTCTTGTCCGGTCTTGTCTGGGTCTTGTCTGGGTCTTGTCCGGTCTTGTCCGGTCTTGTCTGGGTCTTGTCCGGTCTTGTCCGGTCTTGTCTGGGTCTTGTCCGGTCTTGTCCGATCTTGTCCGGTCTTGTCTGGTTCTTGTCCGGTCTTGTCCGGTGTTGTCTGGGTCTTGTCCGGTATTGTCCGGTCTTGTCTGGGTCTCGTCCGGTCTTGTCCGGTCTTGTCTGGGTCTCGTCCGGTCTTGTCCGGTCTTGTCTGGGTCTCGTCCGATCTTGTCCGGTCTTGTCCGGTCTTGTCTGGGTCTTGTCCGGTCTTGTCTGGGTCTTGTCCGGTCTTGTCCGGGTCTTGTCCGGTCTTGTCCGGTCTTGTCTGGGTCTTGTCCGGTCTTGTCCGGTCTTGTCTGGGTCTTGTCCGGGTCTTGTCCGGTCTTGTCCGGGTCTTGTCCGGTCTTGTCCGGTCTTGTCCGGGTCTTGTCCGGTCTTGTCTGGGTCTTGTCTGGTCTTGTCCGGTCTTGTCTGGGTCTTGTCCGGTCTTGTCCGGTCTTGTCTGGGTCTTGTCCGTTCTTGTCCGGTCTTGTCTGGGTCTTGTCCGGTCTTGTCCGGTCTTGTCTGTGTCTTGTCCGGTCTTGTCCGGTCTTGTCCGGTCTTGTCTGGGTCTTGTCCGGTCTTGTCTGGGTCTTGTCCGGTCTTGTCCGGTCTTGTCAGGGTCTTGTCCGGTCTTGTCTGGGTCTTGTCCGGTCTTGTCTGGTCTTGTCCGGTCTTGTCTGGGTCTTGTCCGGTCTTGCCCGGTCTTGTCTGGGTCTTGTCCGGTCTTGACTGGGTCTTGTCCGGTCTTGTCCGGTCTTGTCTTGTCTGGGTCTTGTCCGGTCTTGTCCGGTCTTGTCTGGGTCTTGTCCGGTCTTGTCTGGGTCTTGTCCGGTCTTGTCTGGGTCTTGTCCGGTCTTGTCCGGTCTTGTCTGGGTCTTGTCCGGTCTTATCTGGGTCTTGTCCGGTCTTGTCTGGTTCTTGTCCGGTCTTGTCCGGTCTTGTCTGGGTCTTGTCTGGGTCTTGTCCGGTCTTGTCTGGGTCTTGTCCGGTCTTGTCCGGTCTTGTCTGGGTCTTGTCCGGTCATGTCCGGTCTTGTCTGGGTCTTGTCCGGTCTTGTCTGGGTCTTGTCCGGTCTTGTCCGGTCTTGTCTGGGTCTTGTCCGGTCTTGTCCGGTCTTGTCTGTGTCTTGTCCGGTCTTGTCCGGTCTTGTCTGGGTCTTGTCCGGTCTTGTCCGGTCTTGTCTGGGTCTTGTCCGGTCTTGTCCGGTCTTGTCTGGGTCTTGTCCGGTCTTGTCCGGTCTTGTCTGGGTCTTGTCCGGTCTTGTCCGGTCTTGTCCGGTCTTGTCTTGTTCTTGTCCGGTCTTGTCCGGTGTTGTCTGGGTCTTGTCCGGTCTTGTCCGGTCTTGTCTGGGTCTCGTCCGTTCTTGGCCGGTCTTGTCTGGGTCTCGTCCGGTCTTGTCCGGTATTGTCTGGGTCTCGTCCGGTCTTGTCCGATCTTGTCCGGTCTTGTCTGGGTCTTGTCCGGTCTTGTCGGGGTCTTGTCCGGTCTTGTCCGGGTCTTGTCCGGTCTTGTCCGGTCTTGTCTGGGTCTTGTCCGGGTCTTGTCCGGTCTTGTCCGGTCTTGTCCGGGTCTTGTCCGGTCTTGTCCGGTCTTGTCCGGGTCTTGTCCGGTCTTGTCTGGGTCTTGTCCGGTCTTGTCCGGTCTTATCTGGGTCTTGTCCGGTCTTGTCCGGTCTTGTCTGGGTCTTGTCCGGTCTTGTCTGGGTCTTGTCCGGTCTTGTCCGTTCTTGTCTGGGTCTTGTCCGGTCTTGTCCGGTCTTTTCTGGGTCTTGTCCGGTCTTGTCCGGTCTTGTCTGGGTCTTGTCCGGTCTTGTCCGGTCTTGTCTGGGTCTTGTCCGGTCTTGTTCGGTCTTGTCCGGTCTTGTCTGGGTCTTGTCCGGTCTTGTCCGGTCTTGTCTGTGTCTTGTCCGGTCTTGTCCGGTCTTGTCCGGTCTTGTCTGGTCTTGTCTGGGTCTTGTCCAGTCTTGTCCGGTCTTGTCAGGGTCTTGTCCGGTCTTGTCTGGGTCTTGTCCGGTCTTGTCTGGTCTTGTCCGGTCTTGTCTGGGTCTTGTCCGGTCTTGCCCTGTCTTGTCTGGGTCTTGTCCGGTCTTGACTGGGTCTTGTCCGGTCTTGTCCGGTCTTGTCTTGTCTGGGTCTTGTCCGGTCTTGTCCGGTCTTGTCTGGGTCTTGTCCGGTCTTGTCTGGGTCTTGTCCGGTCTTGTCTGGGTCTTGTCCGGTCTTGTCCGGTCTTGTCTGGGTCTTGTCCGGTCTTATCTGGGTCTTGTCCGGTCTTGTCTGGTTCTTGTCCGGTCTTGTCCGGTCTTGTCTGGGTCTTGTCTGGGTCTTGTCCGGTCTTGTCTGGGTCTTGTCCGGTCTTGTCCGGTCTTGTCTGGGTCTTGTCCGGTCATGTCCGGTCTTGTCTGGGTCTTGTCCGGTCTTGTCTGGGTCTTGTCCGGTCTTGTCCGGTCTTGTCTGGGTCTTGTCCGGTCTTGTCCGGTCTTGTCTGTGTCTTGTCCGGTCTTGTCCGGTCTTGTCTGGGTCTTGTCCGGTCTTGTCCGGTCTTGTCTGGGTCTTGTCCGGTCTTGTCCGGTCTTGTCTGGGTCTTGTCCGGTCTTGTCCGGTCTTGTCTGGGTCTTGTCCGGTCTTGTCCGGTCTTGTCCGGTCTTGTCTTGTTCTTGTCCGGTCTTGTCCGGTGTTGTCTGGGTCTTGTCCGGTCTTGTCCGGTCTTGTCTGGGTCTCGTCCGTTCTTGGCCGGTCTTGTCTGGGTCTCGTCCGGTCTTGTCCGGTATTGTCTGGGTCTCGTCCGGTCTTGTCCGATCTCGTCCGGTCTTGTCTGGGTCTTGTCCGGTCTTGTCGGGGTCTTGTCCGGTCTTGTCCGGGTCTTGTCCGGTCTTGTCCGGTCTTGTCTGGGTCTTGTCCGGGTCTTGTCCGGTCTTGTCCGGTCTTGTCCGGGTCTTGTCCGGTCTTGTCCGGTCTTGTCCGGGTCTTGTCCGGTCTTGTCTGGGTCTTGTCCGGTCTTGTCCGGTCTTGTCTGGGTCTTGTCCGGTCTTGTCCGGTCTTGTCTGGGTCTTGTCCGGTCTTGTCTGGGTCTTGTCCGGTCTTGTCCGTTCTTGTCTGGGTCTTGTCCGGTCTTGTCCGGTCTTTTCTGGGTCTTGTCCGGTCTTGTCCGGTCTTGTCTGGGTCTTGTCCGGTCTTGTCCGGTCTTGTCTGGGTCTTGTCCGGTCTTGTTCGGTCTTGTCCGGTCTTGTCTGGGTCTTGTCCGGTCTTGTCCGGTCTTGTCTGTGTCTTGTCCGGTCTTGTCCGGTCTTGTCCGGTCTTGTCTGGTCTTGTCTGGGTCTTGTCCAGTCTTGTCCGGTCTTGTCTGGGTCTTGTCCGGTCTTGTCCGGTCTTGTCTGGGTCTTGTCCGGTCTTGACTGGGTCTTGTCCGGTCTTGTCCGGTCTTGTCCGGTCTTGTCTTGTCTGGGTCTTGTCCGGTCTTGTCCGGTCTTGTCTGGGTCTTGTCCGGTCTTGTCCGGTCTTGTCCAGTCTTGTCTGGGTCTTGTCCGGTCTTGTCTGGGTCTTGTCCAGTCTTGTCCGGTCTTGTCTGGGTCTTGTCCGGTCTTATCTGGGTCTTGTCCGGTCTTGTCTGGTTCTTGTCCGGTCTTGTACGGTGTTGTCTGTGTCTTGTCCGGTCTTGTCCGGTCTTGTCTGGGTCTCGTCCGGTCTTGTCCGGTCTTGTCTGGGTCTCGTCCGGTCTTGTCCGGTCTTGTCCGGGTCTTGTCCGGTCTTGTCCGGTCTTGTCCGGTCTTGTCCGGGTCTTGTCTGGGTGTTGTCTGGTCTTGTCTGTGTCTTGTCCGGTCATGTCCGGTCTTGTCCGGTCTTGTCCGGTCTTGTCTGGGTCTTGTCTGGGTCTTGTCCGGTCTTGTCCGGTCTTTTTTTTTTTTTTTAAATATTTTTATTAAAAGTACGGTAAATTACAATAATACAACAGATATATCTTAATACATTTTTTATACCGCTTCATTTTTTTTGAGCTTGTCCGGTCTTGTCTGGGTCTTGTCCGGTCTTGTCCGGTCTTGTCCGGTCTTGTCTGGGTCTTGTCCGGTCTTGTCTGGGTCTTGTCCAGTCTTGTCCGGTCTTGTCCGGTCTTGTCTGGGTCTTGTCCGGTCTTGTCCGGTCTTGTCTGGGTCTTGTCCGGTCTTATCTGGGTCTTGTCCGGTCTTGTCTGGTTCTTGTCCGGTCTTGTACGGTGTTGTCTGGGTCTTGTCCGGTCTTGTCCGGTCTTGTCTGGGTCTCGTCCGGTCTTGTCCGGTCTTGTCTGGGTCTCGTCCGGTCTTGTCCGGTCTTGTCCGGGTCTTGTCCGGTCTTGTCTGGGTCTTGTCCGGTCTTGTCCGGTCTTGTATGGGTCTTGTCCGGTCTTGTCCGGTCTTGTCTGGGTCTTGTCCGGTCTTGTCCGGTCTTGTCTGGGTCTTGTCCGGTCTTGTCCGGTCTTGTCTGGGTCTTGTCCGGTCTTGTCTGGGTCTTGTCCGGTCTTGTCCGGTCTTGACTGGGTCTTGACTGGGTCTTGTCCGGTCTTGTCTGGTTCTTGTCCGGTCTTGTCCTGTCTTGTCTGGGTCTTGTCCGGTCTTGTCTGGGTCTTGTCCGTTCTTGTCCGGTCTTGTCTGGGTCTTGTCCGGTCTTCTCCGGTCTTGTCTGGGTCTTGTCCGGTCTTGTCCGGTCTTGTCTGGGTCTTGTCCGGTCTTGTCCGGTCTTGTCTGGGTCTTGTCCGGTCTTGTCCGGTCCTGTCCGGTCTTGTCTGGGTCTTGTCCGGTCTCGTCTGGGTCTTGTCCGGTCTTGTCCGGTCTTGTCTGTGTCTTGTCCGGTCTTGTCCGGTCTTGTCTGTGTCTTGTCCCGTCTTGTCCGGTCTTGTCTGGGTCTTGTCCGATCTTGTCCGGTCTTGTCAGGGTCTTGTCCGGTCTTGTCCGGTCTTGTCTGGGTCTTGTCCGGTCTTGTCCGGTCTTGTCTGGGTCTTGTCCGGTCTTGACTGGGTCTTGTCCGGTCTTGTCCGGTCTTGTCCGGTCTTGTCTTGTCTGGGTCTTGTCCGGTCTTGTCTGGTCTTGTCCGGTCTTGTCTGGGTCTTGTCCGGTCTTGTCTGGGCCTTGTCCGGTCTTGTCTGGGTCTTGTCCGGTCTTGTCCGGTCTTGTCCGGTCTTGTCTGGGTCTTGTCCGGTCTTGTCTGGGTCTTGTCCAGTCTTGTCCGGTCTTGTCTGGGTCTTGTCCGGTCTTATGTGGGTCTTGTCCGGCCTTGTCTGGGTCTTGTCCGTTCTTGTCCGGTCTTGTCTGGGTCTTGTCCGGTGTTGTCTGGGTCTTGTCCGGTCTTGTCTGGGTCTTGTCCGGTCTTGTCCGGTCTTGTCTGGGTCTTGTCCGGTCTTGTCTGGGTCTTGTCCAGTCTTGTCCGGTCTTGTCTGGGTCTTGTCCGGTCTTATCTGGGTCTTGTCCGGTCTTGTCTGGTTCTTGTCCGGTCTTGTACGGTGTTGTCTGGGTCTTGTCCGGTCTTGTCCGGTCTTGTCTGGGTCTCGTCCGGTCTTGTCCGGTCTTGTCTGGGTCTCGTCCGGTCTTGTCCGGTCTTGTCCGGGTCTTGTCCGGTCTTGTCCGGTCTTGTCCGGTCTTGTCCGGGTCTTGTCTGGGTCTTGTCTGGTCTTGTCTGTGTCTTGTCCGGTCATGTCCGGTCTTGTCCGGTCTTGTCCGGTCTTGTCTGGGTCTTGTCTGGGTCTTGTCCGGTCTTGTCCGGTCTTTTTTTTTTTTTTTAAATATTTTTATTAAAAGTACGGTAAATTACAATAATACAACAGATATATCTTAATACATTTTTTATACCGCTTCATTTTTTTTGAGCTTGTCCGGTCTTGTCTGGGTCTTGTCCGGTCTTGTCCGGTCTTGTCCGGTCTTGTCTGGGTCTTGTCCGGTCTTGTCTGGGTCTTGTCCAGTCTTGTCCGGTCTTGTCCGGTCTTGTCCGGGTCTTGTCCGGTCTTGTCCGGTCTTGTCCGGTCTTGTCCGGGTCTTGTCTGGGTCTTGTCTGGTCTTGTCTGTGTCTTGTCCGGTCATGTCCGGTCTTGTCCGGTCTTGTCCGGTCTTGTCTGGGTCTTGTCTGGGTCTTGTCCGGTCTTGTCCGGTCTTGTCTGGGTCTTGTCCGGTCTTGTCTGGGTCTTGTCCGGTCTTGTCCGGTCTTGTCTGGGTCTCGTCCGGTCTTGTCCGGTCTTGTCTGGGTCTCGTCCGGTCTTGTCCGGTCTTGTCCGGGTCTTGTCCGGTCTTGTCCGGTCTTGTCCGGTCTTGTCCGGGTCTTGTCTGGGTCTTGTCTGGTCTTGTCTGTGTCTTGTCCGGTCATGTCCGGTCTTGTCCGGTCTTGTCCGGTCTTGTCTGGGTCTTGTCTGGGTCTTGTCCGGTCTTGTCCGGTCTTTTTTTTTTTTTTTTAATATTTTTATTAAAAGTACGGTAAATTACAATAATACAACAGATATATCTTAATACATTTTTTATACCGCTTCATTTTTTTTGAGCTTGTCCGGTCTTGTCTGGGTCTTGTCCGGTCTTGTCCGGTCTTGTCCGGTCTTGTCTGGGTCTTGTCCGGTCTTGTCTGGGTCTTGTCCAGTCTTGTCCGGTCTTGTCCGGTCTTGTCTGGGTCTTGTCCGGTCTTGTCTGGGTCTTGTCCTGTCTTGTCCGGTCTTGTCTGGGTCTTGTCCGGTCTTATCTGGGTCTTGTCCGGTCTTGTCTGGTTCTTGTCCGGTCTTGTACGGTGTTGTCTGGGTCTTGTCCGGTCTTGTCCGGTCTTGTCTGGGTCTCGTCCGGTCTTGTCCGGTCTTGTCTGGGTCTCGTCCGGTCTTGTCCGGTCTTGTCCGGGTCTTGTCCGGTCTTGTCTGGGTCTTGTCCGGTCTTGTCCGGTCTTGTATGGGTCTTGTCCGGTCTTGTCCGGTCTTGTCTGGGTCTTGTCCGGTCTTGTCCGGTCTTGTCTGGGTCTTGTCCGGTCTTGTCCGGTCTTGTCTGGGTCTTGTCCGGTCTTGTCCGGTCTTGACTGGGTCTTGACTGGGTCTTGTCCGGTCTTGTCTGGTTCTTGTCCGGTCTTGTCCTGTCTTGTCTGGGTCTTGTCCGGTCTTGTCTGGGTCTTGTCCGTTCTTGTCCGGTCTTGTCTGGGTCTTTTCCGGTCTTGTCCGGTCTTGTCTGGGTCTTGTCCGGTCTTGTCCGGTCTTGTCTGGGTCTTGTCCGGTCTTGTCCGGTCTTGTCTGGGTCTTGTCCGGTCTTGTCCGGTCTTGTCCGGTCTTGTCTGGGTCTTGTCCGGTCTTGTCTGGGTCTTGTCCGGTCTTGTCCGGTCTTGTCTGTGTCTTGTCCGGTCTTGTCCGGTCTTGTCTGTGTCTTGTCCCGTCTTGTCCGGTCTTGTCTGGGTCTTGTCCGATCTTGTCCGGTCTTGTCAGGGTCTTGTCCGGTCTTGTCCGGTCTTGTCTGGGTCTTGTCCGGTCTTGTCCGGTCTTGTCTGGGTCTTGTCCGGTCTTGACTGGGTCTTGTCCGGTCTTGTCCGGTCTTGTCCGGTCTTGTCTTGTCTGGGTCTTGTCCGGTCTTGTCTGGTCTTGTCCGGTCTTGTCTGGGTCTTGTCCGGTCTTGTCTGGGCCTTGTCCGGTCTTGTCTGGGTCTTGTCCGGTCTTGTCCGGTCTTGTCCGGTCTTGTCTGGGTCTTGTCCGGTCTTGTCTGGGTCTTGTCCAGTCTTGTCCGGTCTTGTCTGGGTCTTGTCCGGTCTTATGTGGGTCTTGTCCGGTCTTGTCTGGGTCTTGTCCGTTCTTGTCCGGTCTTGTCTGGGTCTTGTCCGGTGTTGTCTGGGTCTTGTCCGGTCTTGTCTGGGTCTTGTCCAGTCTTGTCCGGTCTTGTCTGGGTCTTGTCCGGGTCTTGTCCGGTCTTATCTGGGTCTTGTCCGGTCTTGTCTGGTTCTTGTCCGGTCTTGTCCGGTCTTGTCCGGTCTTGTTTGGGTCTTGTCCGGTCTTGTCTGGGTCTTGTCCAGTCTTGTCCGGTCTTGTCTGGGTCTTGTCCGGTCTTATGTGGGTCTTGTCCGGTCTTGTCTGTGTCTTGTCCCGTCTTGTCCGGTCTTGTCTGGGTCTTGTCCGATCTTGTCCGGTCTTGTCAGGGTCTTGTCCGGTCTTGTCCGGTCTTGTCTGGGTCTTGTCCGGTCTTGTCCGGTCTTGTCTGGGTCTTGTCCGGTCTTGACTGGGTCTTGTCCGGTCTTGTCCGGTCTTGTCCGGTCTTGTCTTGTCTGGGTCTTGTCCGGTCTTGTCTGGTCTTGTCCGGTCTTGTCTGGGTCTTGTCCGGTCTTGTCTGGGCCTTGTCCGGTCTTGTCCGGTCTTGTCCGGTCTTGTCTGGGTCTTGTCCGGTCTTGTCTGGGTCTTGTCCAGTCTTGTCCGGTCTTGTCTGGGTCTTGTCCGGTCTTATGTGGGTCTTGTCCGGTCTTGTCTGGGTCTTGTCCGTTCTTGTCCGGTCTTGTCTGGGTCTTGTCCGGTGTTGTCTGGGTCTTGTCCGGTCTTGTCTGGGTCTTGTCCAGTCTTGTCCGGTCTTGTCTGGGTCTTGTCCGGGTCTTGTCCGGTCTTATCTGGGTCTTGTCCGGTCTTGTCTGGTTCTTGTCCGGTCTTGTACGGTGTTGTCTGGGTCTTGTCCGGTCTTGTCCGGTCTTGTCTGGGTCTCGTCCGGTCTTGTCCGGTCTTGTCTGGGTCTCGTCCGGTCTTGTCCGGTCTTGTCCGGGTCTTGTCCGGTCTTGTCCGGTCTTGTCCGGGTCTTGTCTGGGTCTTGTCTGGTCTTGTCTGTGTCTTGTCCGGTCATGTCCGGTCTTGTCCGGTCTTGTCCGGTCTTGTCTGGGTCTTGTCTGGGTCTTGTCCGGTCTTGTCCGGTCTTGTCCGGTCTTGTCTGGGTCTTGTCCGGTCTTGTCTGGGTCTTGTCCGGTCTTGTCCGGTCTTGTATGGGTCTTGTCCGGTCTTGTCCGGTCTTGTCTGGGTCTTGTCCGGTCTTGTCCGGTCTTGTCTGGGTCTTGTCCGGTCTTGTCCGGTCTTGTCTGGGTCTTGTCCGGTCTTGTCCGGTCTTGACTGGGTCTTGACTGGGTCTTGTCCGGTCTTGTCTGGTTCTTGTCCGGTCTTGTCCTGTCTTGTCTGGGTCTTGTCCGGTCTTGTCTGGGTCTTGTCCGTTCTTGTCCGGTCTTGTCTGGGTCTTGTCCGGTCTTGTCCGGTCTTGTCTGGGTCTTGTCCGGTCTTGTCCGGTCTTGTCTGGGTCTTGTCCGGTCTTGTCCGGTCTTGTCCGGTCTTGTCTGGGTCTTGTCCGGTCTTGTCTGGGTCTTGTCCGGTCTTGTCCCGTCTTGTCTGTGTCTTGTCCGGTCTTGTCCGGTCTTGTCTGTGTCTTGTCCCGTCTTGTCCGGTCTTGTCTGGGTCTTGTCCGGTCTTGTCCGGTCTTGTCAGGGTCTTGTCCGGTCTTGTCCGGTCTTGTCTGGGTCTTGTCCGGTCTTGTCAGGTCTTGTCTGGGTCTTGTCCGGTCTTGACTGGGTCTTGTCCGGTCTTGTCCGGTCTTGTCCGGTCTTGTCTTGTCTGGGTCTTGTCCGGTCTTGTCCGGTCTTGTCCGGTCTTGTCTGGGTCTTGTCCGGTCTTGTCTGGGCCTTGTCCGGTCTTGTCTGGGTCTTGTCCGGTCTTGTCCGGTCTTGTCCGGTCTTGTCTGGGTCTTGTCCGGTCTTGTCTGGGTCTTGTCCAGTCTTGTCCGGTCTTGTCTGGGTCTTGTCCGGTCTTATGTGGGTCTTGTCCGGTCTTGTCTGGGTCTTGTCCGTTCTTGTCCGGTCTTGTCCGGTCTTGTCTGGGTCTTGTCCGGTCTTGTCCGGTCTTGTCTGGGTCTTGTCCGGTCTTGTCCGGGTCTTGTCCGGTCTTGTCCGGTCTTGTCCGGTCTTGTCCGGGTCTTGTCCGGTCTTGTCCGGTCTTCTCCGGTCTTGTCCGGTCTTGTCCGGTCTTGTCTGGATCTCGTCCGGTCTTGTCCGGTCTTGTCTGGGTCTCGTCCGGTCTTGTCCGATCTTGTCTGGGTCTTGTCCGGTCTTGTCCGGTCTTGTCTGGGTCTTGTCCGGTCTTGTCCGGTCTTGTCTGGGTCTTGTCCGGTCTTGTTCGGTCTTGTCCGGTCTTGTCTGGGTCTTGTCCGGTCTTGTCCGGTCTTGTCTGGGTCTTGTCCGGTCTTGTCTGGGTCTTGTCCGGTCTTGTCCGGTCTTGTCTGGGTCTTGTCCGGTCTTGTCCGGTCTTGTCTGGGTCTTGTCCGGTGTTGTCTGGGTCTTGTCCGGTCTTGTCTGGTCTTGTCTGGGTCTTGTCCGGTCTTGTCCGGTCTTGTCCGGTCTTGTCTGGGTCTTGTCCGGTCTTGTCCGGTCTTGTACGGTCTTGTCAATTCTTGTCTGGGTCTTGTCTGGGTCTTGTCTGGGTCTTGTCCGGTCTTGTCCGGTCTTGTCCGGGTCTTGTCCGGGTCTTGTCCGGTCTTGTCCGGGTCTTGTCCGGTCTTGTCTGGGTCTTGTCCGGTCTTGTCCGGTCTTGTCTGGGTCTTGTCCGGTCTTGTCCGGTCTTGTCTGGGTCTTGTCCGGTCCCGTCCGGTCTTGTCCGGTCTTGTCCGGTCTTGTCCGGTCTTGTCTGGGTCTTGTCCGGTCTTGTCCGGTCTTGTCTGGGCCTTGTCCGGTCTTGTCCGGGCCTTGTCCGGTCTTGTCCGGTCTTGTCTGGGTCTTGTCCGGTCTTGTCCGGTCTTGTCCGGTCTTGTCTGGGTCTTGTCCGGTCCTGTCCGGTCTTGTCTGGGTCTTGTCCGGTCTTGTCCGGTCTTGTCTGGGTCTTGTCCGGTCTTGTCCGGTCTTGTCTGGGTCTTGTCCGGTCTTGTCCGGTCTTGTCTGTGTCTTGTCCGGTCTTGTCCGGTCTTGTCCGGTCTTGTCCGGTCTTGTCCGGTCTTGTCCGGTCCTGTCCGGTCTTGTCCGGTCTTGTCCGGTCTTGTCCGGTCTTGTCCGGTCTTGTCCGGTCTGGTCTGGATCTCGTCCGGTCTTGTCCGGTCTTGTCTGGGTCTCGTCCGGTCTTGTCCGGTCTTGTCCGATCTTGTCTGGGTCTTGTCCGGTCTTGTCCGGTCTTGTCTGGGTCTTGTCCGGTCTTGTCCGGTCTTGTCTGGGTCTTGTCCGGTCTTGTCTGGGTCTTGTCTGGGTCTTGTCCGGTCTTGTCTGGGTCTTGTCCGGTCTTGTCCGGTCTTGTCTGGGTCTTGTCCGGTCTTGTCCGGTCTTGTCTGGGTCTTGTCCGGTGTTGTCTGGGTCTTGTCCGGTCTTGTCTGGTCTTGTCTGGGTCTTGTCCGGTCTTGTCCGGTCTTGTCCGGTCTTGTCTGGGTCTTGTCCTGTCTTGTCCGGTCTTGTACGGTCTTGTCAATTCTTGTCTGGGTCTTGTCTGGGTCTTGTCTGGGTCTTGTCCGGTCTTGTCCGGTCTTGTCCGGGTCTTGTCCGGGTCTTGTCCGGTCTTGTCCGGGTCTTGTCCGGTCTTGTCTGGGTCTTGTCCGGTCTTGTCCGGTCTTGTCTGGGTCTTGTCCGGTCTTGTCCGGTCTTGTCTGGGTCTTGTCCGGTCCCGTCCGGTCTTGTCCGGTCTTGTCCGGTCTTGTCCGGTCTTGTCTGGGTCTTGTCCGGTCTTGTCCGGTCTTGTCTGGGCCTTGTCCGGTCTTGTCCGGGCCTTGTCCGGTCTTGTCCGGTCTTGTCTGGGTCTTGTCCGGTCTTGTCCGGTCTTGTCCGGTCTTGTCCGGTCTTGTCTGGGTCTTGTCCGGTCCTGTCCGGTCTTGTCTGGGTCTTGTCCGGTCTTGTCCGGTCTTGTCTGGGTCTTGTCCGGTCTTGTCCGGTCTTGTCTGGGTCTTGTCCGGTCTTGTCCGGTCTTGTCTGGGTCTTGTCCGGTCTTGTCCGGTCTTGTCTGGTCTTGTCCGGTCTTGTCCGGTCTTGTCCGTTCTTGTCCGGTCTTGTCCGGTCTTGTCCGGTCTTGTCCGGTCTTGTCCGGTCTTGTCTGGATCTCGTCCGGTCTTGTCCGGTCTTGTCTGGGTCTCGTCCGGTCTTGTCCGGTCTTGTCCGATCTTGTCTGGGTCTTGTCCGGTCTTGTCCGGTCTTGTCTGGGTCTTGTCCGGTCTTGTCCGGTCTTGTCTGGGTCTTGTCCGGTCTTGTCTGGGTCTTGTCTGGGTCTTGTCCGGTCTTGTCTGGGTCTTGTCCGGTCTTGTCTGGTCTTGTCCGGTCTTGTTCGGTCTTGTCCGGTCTTGTCTGGGTCTTGTCCGGTCTTGTCCGGTCTTGTCTGGGTCTTGTCCGGTCTTGTCAGGGTCTTGTCCGGTTTGTCCGGTCTTGTCTGGGTCTTGTCCGGTGTTGTCTGGGTCTTGTCCGGTCTTGTCCGGTCTTGTCCGGTCTTGTCCGATCTTGTCTGGGTCTTGTCCGGTCTTGTCCGGTCTTGTCTGGGTCTTGTCCGATCTTGTCCGGTCTTGTCTGGGTCTTGTCCGGTCTTGTCCGGTCTTGTCTGGGACTTGTCCGGTCTTGTCTGGGTCTTGTCCGGTCTTGTCTGGGTCTTGTCCGGTCTTGTTCGGTCTTGTCCGGTCTTGTCTGGGTCTTGTCCGGTCTTGTCCGGTCTTGTCAGGGTCTTGTCCGGTCTTGTCTGGGTCTTGTCCGGTCTTGTCCGGTCTTGTCTGGGTCTTGTC